>NW_026975045.1:0-246105 GCF_030014295.1 Loxodonta africana
CATAGAGAGATAGTATTGACAGGTGAAGGCTGAGTGCGGGGCCTAAGGCTTCTTTCTCAATCACCACGGAGACAGCCACCGGAAGGCTGGGCGGAACTTCTGACGGGGACGGGTCACAAACTCCGAGCCAATAGGAGAGGTCCGGCCTAAGAGGCCAGTTAGGCAGAGGCCTCCATTTTACCCATGGACACACAACGGCCCCTTCTGTCCTTGGCCACAAAATCGAGGGCACCCAGGGAATAACTTCACAGCAGGCAACCCCTGATGTGGACAGGTTCGACATACTGGGACAGCAGGCAGGTACCTCTTGTCCACTTACGCTGGGATATCAGTAGGCAAGGCGCCCTTCCTCAGCATCTATGGCCCCTCTCTGTATGTGTTCATTCAGAGAAATCTCTCCGTTCTACCCCTGAGACAAATCACAGCTATGAGGGGCCTGAGAGAGAGCCTGGAGAGGAAACAGGGGAGGCTTTCTGGCTGTACCGCGTCCCCGTGGGTAGAGAACAGCAGTTAGTCTCTCTGGAAGGTCTTAGCTTCTGTTGCTTGACATGGGCAATACGGGATGGGGCGGACCCTGGCCAGGTGGAGCTTGTGGGCAGACGCAACCTCTGGGGGAAGAATAATTCCGCTGCTGCTTTGTATGCTGTAAACCTCCCCACGCCAGGTGGGATGGGCAGAGAACATTGACCCACAACTGCCAGGGGCCTTTCCTGGGACTGAAGATCCCAACCTGGTCTCAACCTTGTCGCCTTCTCAGCACATACCTTTCCTGCACACATAATCCTGCCTTTCTCCGTCACTGCCTGATCCTACTAGGAAAAAAGCATGCCGCCCAAAAAGGCCCATGTCAGGGAAATCGAGGAGACACTGCCGTTTTCCCAATTTTTGCTGTCTACATATCCCCGCCTCCGGTGGAAGGCTGCGTATGTGGCCGGGCAGCCAAGGCAAGGCCGAAATCCTGGCATCCTGGGCCCCAGCAATCCAATGGTTTACGGACGTGGGGACCCGGATGACATGTTTCCCACATACAGGAGGAATCCTTGGGCCCTTCACTGGCTCGCCCTTCAGCTCGGCCACGTCCACTACTGGCCCTGGCCTTTGGCCGGTGCCCCATTTAACGTGTGCTCCGGAGCGATGTTTCTCCACCCATCGCTATCATTCTGCCACCAGGGGATATGTGAGAGTGGGAGTCACCATTTGTCACTGGCAGCAGTGTCACAAGTCACTAGACTTCCAGGTACCAGCTGGCCTAGGCTGCCTTCTGCCCCAGGCAGGTCCCGAATCCTTTATCCCAGATGCTGACACCTGGGCGCTGGCGGATATTCATTTTTAGCAACACAGAGGTCTGAGTGAGGGTCAGCAGGCCAGCTAGGTGAAGTCAAGGCCAGGTGGGCGGGACTAAGGCTCCTTTGCCATCACCATGGAGACAGTCCCACCACCGGAACAGTGGGCGGAGCTTATGATGGGCCTGGTGACAAGGACTGAGCCAATGGCAGAGATCTGGCCCGCCAGGCAGATGACACAGGGCCCTCCATTATGACCTATGACACCTAGTGGCCACAGGATTTGAGCACACCCTGGGAAAGCCTACGCAGGCACAGGGGAGCTTCTGGTTCCGACTGGTTCAGGGCATTGCTACAACAGGCCAGGTACCTCTTTCCCACTTTCCAGAGGATATCAGTACGCAATGCCACCCCACTCAGCATCTCTTGCCTCTCTCTGTCTCTCTCTGGATGTGTTCGCTCTCTGAAATCTCTTCCTTCTCCCCTGAGTCACTTCACAGCTTGGAGTGCCTGACAGGGTGCCTAGAGACGAAAGAGCAAAGGGGGAAGGCCTCTGGCTCTACTGGTTGCCCACGGGCAGACAAGATCTGCTGGTCTATCTGCAAGGTCTAGAGAGTGGTGATTGACCGGGGATCTACATCACGGGCCGACCCTGGCCAGGTGAAGCTTGCTGACATGTGGCAGCCTCTCCGGAGACTACTAATTCCGCTGGTCACATTGTATGCAAATACCCAGCTGAGAGCACAGGGCAGAAAACATTGACACATACCTGCCAGAGGCCTATTCTGGGTCTGAAGAGTCCACCCTGGTCTCCAGCGACTCAGCATCTCAGCACACACTTTGCCTGCACACATGGAATCCGCCTCTCTCCACAAATGCCTTCTCCTGCGAGGAAACACAGGATGTCACTCAGCCAAAGGAGAGCACAGGCAAAGTCAACTGAAGCCCGCCTTTTCACGATTTTGCCCTGTGCTGGTCCACAGGCTCCGGGGCACACTGCGTGTGCGTCACTTCTCCGAAGACAAGGCCGAAATTCGGGCATCCAGGGCCCTAGCAGTCCAGAGTCTGCGGATGGCGGCATATGGATCACCTCTTTGCCACGTACAGGAGGGAGGCCTGGGCCCTAGCCTGGCCCCGCTAGAGCTCCACGACCTCAGCTATTTTCCCTGACCTTTGGCCCGTGCCCCCGTGAGTGTGTGATTTCTAGTTCCACTTCTCCTCCGACCACTCTCAATCCGCCACCTGCGGATACCTCAGCGTGGACGTGAACATCTATCACTGTCTGCAGTGTCACGGGTCACTAGGAGTCTAGGCTCAGGCTGACCTTGGCTGTCTTCTGCCCAGGCAAGGAGCCTAATCCTTCAAAGGAAATGAGGACACGTGGTCACTGGCCGACATCCTTTCTTTCATCCACACAGCGGTCTGTACGAGGGTAAAGAGGCCAGGTAGGACAGGTGAAGGCTGAGTGCGGGGCCTAAGGCTTCTTTCTCAATCACCACGGAGACAGCCACCGGAAGGCTGGGCGGAACATAGAGAGATAGTATTCACAAACTCTGAGCCAATAGGAGAGGTCCGGCCTAACAGGCCAGTTAGGCAGAGGCCTCCATTTTACCCATGGACACACAACGGCCCCTTCTGTCCTTGGCCACAAAATCGAGGGCACCCAGGGAATAACTTCACAGCAGGCAACCCCTGATGTGGACAGGTTCGACATACTGGGACAGCAGGCAGGTACCTCTTGTCCACTTACGCTGGGATATCAGTAGGCAAGGCGCCCTTCCTCAGCATCTATGGCCCCTCTCTGTATGTGTTCATTCAGAGAAATCTCTCCGTTCTACCCCTGAGACAAATCACAGCTATGAGGGGCCTGAGAGAGAGCCTGGAGAGGAAACAGGGGAGGCTTCTGGCTGTACCGCGTCCCCGTGGGTAGAGAACAGCAGTTAGTCTCTCTGGAAGGTCTTAGCTTCTGTTGCTTGACATGGGCAATACGGGAGGGGCGGACCCTGGCCAGGTGGAGCTTGTGGGCAGACGCAACCTCTGGGGGAAGAATAATTCCGCTGCTGCTTTGTATGCTGTAAACCTCCCCACGCCAGGTGGGATGGGCAGAGAACATTGACCCACAACTGCCAGGGGCCTTTCCTGGGACTGAAGATCCCAACCTGGTCTCAACCTTGTCGCCTTCTCAGCACATACCTTTCCTGCACACATAATCCTGCCTTTCTCCGTCACTGCCTGATCCTACTAGGAAAAAAGCATGCCGCCCAAAAAGGCCCATGTCAGGGAAATCGAGGAGACACTGCCGTTTTCCCCAATTTTTGCTGTCTACATATCCCCGCCTCCGGTGGAAGGCTGCGTATGTGGCCGGGCAGCCAAGGCAAGGCCGAAATCCTGGCATCCTGGGCCCCAGCAATCCAATGGTTTACGGACGTGGGGACCCGGATGACATGTTTCCCACATACAGGAGGAATCCTTGGGCCCTTCACTGGCTCGCCCTTCAGCTCGGCCACGTCCACTACTGGCCCTGGCCTTTGGCCGGTGCCCCATTTAACGTGTGCTCCGGAGCGATGTTTCTCCACCCATCGCTATCATTCTGCCACCAGGGGATATGTGAGAGTGGGAGTCACCATTTGTCACTGGCAGCAGTGTCACAAGTCACTAGACTTCCAGGTACCAGCTGGCCTAGGCTGCCTTCTGCCCCAGGCAAGGTCCCGAATCCTTTATCCCAGATGCTGACACCTGGGCGCTGGCGGATATTCATTTTTAGCAACACAGAGGTCTGAGTGAGGGTCAGCAGGCCAGCTAGGTGAAGTCAAGGCCAGGTGGGCGGGACTAAGGCTCCTTTGCCATCACCATGGAGACAGTCCCACCACCGGAACAGTGGGCGGAGCTTATGATGGGCCTGGTGACAAGACTGAGCCAATGGCAGAGATCTGGCCCGCCAGGCAGATGACACAGGGCCCTCCATTATGACCTATGACACCTAGTGGCCACAGGATTTGAGCACACCCTGGAAAGCCTACGCAGGCACAGGGGAGCTTCTGGTTCCGACTGGTTCAGGGCATTGCTACAACAGGCCAGGTACCTCTTTCCCACTTTCCAGAGGATATCAGTACGCAATGCCACCCCACTCAGCATCTCTTGCCTCTCTCTGTCTCTCTCTGGATGTGTTCGCTCTCTGAAATCTCTTCCTTCTCCCCCTGAGTCACTTCACAGCTTGGAGTGCCTGACAGGGTGCCTAGAGACGAAAGAGCAAAGGGGGAAGGCCTCTGGCTCTACTGGTTGCCCACGGGCAGACAAGATCTGCTGGTCTATCTGCAAGGTCTAGAGAGTGGTGATTGACCGGGGATCTACATCACGGGCCGACCCTGGCCAGGTGAAGCTTGCTGACATGTGGCAGCCTCTCCGGAGACTACTAATTCCGCTGGTCACATTGTATGCAAATACCCAGCTGAGAGCACAGGGCAGAAAACATTGACACATACCTGCCAGAGGCCTATTCTGGGTCTGAAGAGTCCACCCTGGTCTCCAGCGACTCAGCATCTCAGCACACACTTTGCCTGCACACATGGAATCCGCCTCTCTCCACAAATGCCTTCTCCTGCGAGGAAACACAGGATGTCACTCAGCCAAAGGAGAGCACAGGCAAAGTCAACTGAAGCCCGCCTTTTCACGATTTTGCCCTGTGCTGGTCCACAGGCTCCGGGGCACACTGCGTGTGCGTCACTTCTCCGAAGACAAGGCCGAAATTCGGGCATCCAGGGCCCTAGCAGTCCAGAGTCTGCGGATGGCGGCATATGGATCACCTCTTTGCCACGTACAGGAGGCAGGCCTGGGCCCTAGCCTGGCCCCGCTAGAGCTCCACGACCTCAGCTATTTTCCCTGACCTTTGGCCCGTGCCCCCGTGAGTGTGTGATTTCTAGTTCCACTTCTCCTCCGACCACTCTCAATCCGCCACCTGCGGATACCTCAGCGTGGACGTGAACATCTATCACTGTCTGCAGTGTCACGGGTCACTAGGAGTCTAGGCTCAGGCTGACCTTGGCTGTCTTCTGCCCAGGCAAGGAGCCTAATCCTTCAAAGGAAATGAGGACACGTGGTCACTGGCCGACATCCTTTCTTTCATCCACACAGCGGTCTGTACGAGGGTAAAGAGGCCAGGTAGGACAGGTGAAGGCTGAGTGCGGGGCCTAAGGCTTCTTTCTCAATCACCACGGAGACAGCCACCGGAAGGCTGGGCGGAACTTCTGACGGGGACGGGTCACAAACTCTGAGCCAATAGGAGAGGTCCGGCCTAACAGGCCAGTTAGGCAGAGGCCTCCATTTTACCCATGGACACACAACGGCCCCTTCTGTCCTTGGCCACAAAATCGAGGGCACCCAGGGAATAACTTCACAGCAGGCAACCCCTGATGTGGACAGGTTCGACATACTGGGACAGCAGGCAGGTACCTCTTGTCCACTTACGCTGGGATATCAGCAGGCAAGGCGCCCTTCCTCAGCATCTATGGCCCCTCTCTGTATGTGTTCATTCAGAGAAATCTCTCCGTTCTACCCCTGAGACAAATCACAGCTATGAGGGGCCTGAGAGAGAGCCTGGAGAGGAAACAGGGGAGGCTTCTGGCTGTACCGCGTCCCCGTGGGTAGAGAACAGCAGTTAGTCTCTCTGGAAGGTCTTAGCTTCTGTTGCTTGACATGGGCAATACGGGAGGGGCGGACCCTGGCCAGGTGGAGCTTGTGGGCAGACGCAACCTCTGGGGGAAGAATAATTCCGCTGCTGCTTTGTATGCTGTAAACCTCCCCACGCCAGGTGGGATGGGCAGAGAACATTGACCCACAACTGCCAGGGGCCTTTCCTGGGACTGAAGATCCCAACCTGGTCTCAACCTTGTCGCCTTCTCAGCACATACCTTTCCTGCACACATAATCCTGCCTTTCTCCGTCACTGCCTGATCCTACTAGGAAAAAAGCATGCCGCCCAAAAAGGCCCATGTCAGGGAAATCGAGGAGACACTGCCGTTTTCCCAATTTTTGCTGTCTACATATCCCCGCCTCCGGTGGAAGGCTGCGTATGTGGCCGGGCAGCCAAGGCAAGGCCGAAATCCTGGCATCCTGGGCCCCAGCAATCCAATGGTTTACGGACGTGGGGACCCGGATGACATGTTTCCCACATACAGGAGGAATCCTTGGGCCCTTCACTGGCTCGCCCTTCAGCTCGGCCACGTCCACTACTGGCCCTGGCCTTTGGCCGGTGCCCCATTTAACGTGTGCTCCGGAGCGATGTTTCTCCACCCATCGCTATCATTCTGCCACCAGGGGATATGTGAGAGTGGGAGTCACCATTTGTCACTGGCAGCAGTGTCACAAGTCACTAGACTTCCAGGTACCAGCTGGCCTAGGCTGCCTTCTGCCCCAGGCAAGGTCCCGAATCCTTTATCCCAGATGCTGACACCTGGGCGCTGGCGGATATTCATTTTTAGCAACACAGAGGTCTGAGTGAGGGTCAGCAGGCCAGCTAGGTGAAGTCAAGGCCAGGTGGGCGGGACTAAGGCTCCTTTGCCATCACCATGGAGACAGTCCCACCACCGGAACAGTGGGCGGAGCTTATGATGGGCCTGGTGACAAGACTGAGCCAATGGCAGAGATCTGGCCCGCCAGGCAGATGACACAGGGCCCTCCATTATGACCTATGACACCTAGTGGCCACAGGATTTGAGCACACCCTGGGAAAGCCTACGCAGGCACAGGGGAGCTTCTGGTTCCGACTGGTTCAGGGCATTGCTACAACAGGCCAGGTACCTCTTTCCCACTTTCCAGAGGATATCAGTACGCAATGCCACCCCACTCAGCATCTCTTGCCTCTCTCTGTCTCTCTCTGGATGTGTTCGCTCTCTGAAATCTCTTCCTTCTCCCCCTGAGTCACTTCACAGCTTGGAGTGCCTGACAGGGTGCCTAGAGACGAAAGAGCAAAGGGGGAAGGCCTCTGGCTCTACTGGTTGCCCACGGGCAGACAAGATCTGCTGGTCTACCTGCAAGGTCTAGAGAGTGGTGATTGACCGGGGATCTACATCACGGGCCGACCCTGGCCAGGTGAAGCTTGCTGACATGTGGCAGCCTCTCCGGAGACTACTAATTCCGCTGGTCACATTGTATGCAAATACCCAGCTGAGAGCACAGGGCAGAAAACATTGACACATACCTGCCAGAGGCCTATTCTGGGTCTGAAGAGTCCACCCTGGTCTCCAGCGACTCAGCATCTCAGCACACACTTTGCCTGCACACATGGAATCCGCCTCTCTCCACAAATGCCTTCTCCTGCGAGGAAACACAGGATGTCACTCAGCCAAAGGAGAGCACAGGCAAAGTCAACTGAAGCCCGCCTTTTCACGATTTTGCCCTGTGCTGGTCCACAGGCTCCGGGGCACACTGCGTGTGCGTCACTTCTCCGAAGACAAGGCCGAAATTCGGGCATCCAGGGCCCTAGCAGTCCAGAGTCTGCGGATGGCGGCATATGGATCACCTCTTTGCCACGTACAGGAGGCAGGCCTGGGCCCTAGCCTGGCCCCGCTAGAGCTCCACGACCTCAGCTATTTTCCCTGACCTTTGGCCCGTGCCCCCGTGAGTGTGTGATTTCTAGTTCCACTTCTCCTCCGACCACTCTCAATCCGCCACCTGCGGATACCTCAGCGTGGACGTGAACATCTATCACTGTCTGCAGTGTCACAGGTCACTAGGAGTCTAGGCTCAGGCTGACCTTGGCTGTCTTCTGCCCAGGCAAGGAGCCTAATCCTTCAAAGGAAATGAGGACACGTGGTCACTGGCCGACATCCTTTCTTTCATCCACACAGCGGTCTGTACGAGGGTAAAGAGGCCAGGTAGGACAGGTGAAGGCTGAGTGCGGGGCCTAAGGCTTCTTTCTCAATCACCACGGAGACAGCCACCGGAAGGCTGGGCGGAACTTCTGACGGGGACGGGTCACAAACTCTGAGCCAATAGGAGAGGTCCGGCCTAACAGGCCAGTTAGGCAGAGGCCTCCATTTTACCCATGGACACACAACGGCCCCTTCTGTCCTTGGCCACAAAATCGAGGGCACCCAGGGAATAACTTCACAGCAGGCAACCCCTGATGTGGACAGGTTCGACATACTGGGACAGCAGGCAGGTACCTCTTGTCCACTTACGCTGGGATATCAGCAGGCAAGGCGCCCTTCCTCAGCATCTATGGCCCCTCTCTGTATGTGTTCATTCAGAGAAATCTCTCCGTTCTACCCCTGAGACAAATCACAGCTATGAGGGGCCTGAGAGAGAGCCTGGAGAGGAAACAGGGGAGGCTTCTGGCTGTACCGCGTCCCCGTGGGTAGAGAACAGCAGTTAGTCTCTCTGGAAGGTCTTAGCTTCTGTTGCTTGACATGGGCAATACGGGAGGGGCGGACCCTGGCCAGGTGGAGCTTGTGGGCAGACGCAACCTCTGGGGGAAGAATAATTCCGCTGCTGCTTTGTATGCTGTAAACCTCCCCACGCCAGGTGGGATGGGCAGAGAACATTGACCCACAACTGCCAGGGGCCTTTCCTGGGACTGAAGATCCCAACCTGGTCTCAACCTTGTCGCCTTCTCAGCACATACCTTTCCTGCACACATAATCCTGCCTTTCTCCGTCACTGCCTGATCCTACTAGGAAAAAAGCATGCCGCCCAAAAAGGCCCATGTCAGGGAAATCGAGGAGACACTGCCGTTTTCCCAATTTTTGCTGTCTACATATCCCCGCCTCCGGTGGAAGGCTGCGTATGTGGCCGGGCAGCCAAGGCAAGGCCGAAATCCTGGCATCCTGGGCCCCAGCAATCCAATGGTTTACGGACGTGGGGACCCGGATGACATGTTTCCCACATACAGGAGGAATCCTTGGGCCCTTCACTGGCTCGCCCTTCAGCTCGGCCACGTCCACTACTGGCCCTGGCCTTTGGCCGGTGCCCCATTTAACGTGTGCTCCGGAGCGATGTTTCTCCACCCATCGCTATCATTCTGCCACCAGGGGATATGTGAGAGTGGGAGTCACCATTTGTCACTGGCAGCAGTGTCACAAGTCACTAGACTTCCAGGTACCAGCTGGCCTAGGCTGCCTTCTGCCCCAGGCAAGGTCCCGAATCCTTTATCCCAGATGCTGACACCTGGGCGCTGGCGGATATTCATTTTTAGCAACACAGAGGTCTGAGTGAGGGTCAGCAGGCCAGCTAGGTGAAGTCAAGGCCAGGTGGGCGGGACTAAGGCTCCTTTGCCATCACCATGGAGACAGTCCCACCACCGGAACAGTGGGCGGAGCTTATGATGGGCCTGGTGACAAGACTGAGCCAATGGCAGAGATCTGGCCCGCCAGGCAGATGACACAGGGCCCTCCATTATGACCTATGACACCTAGTGGCCACAGGATTTGAGCACACCCTGGGAAAGCCTACGCAGGCACAGGGGAGCTTCTGGTTCCGACTGGTTCAGGGCATTGCTACAACAGGCCAGGTACCTCTTTCCCACTTTCCAGAGGATATCAGTACGCAATGCCACCCCACTCAGCATCTCTTGCCTCTCTCTGTCTCTCTCTGGATGTGTTCGCTCTCTGAAATCTCTTCCTTCTCCCCCTGAGTCACTTCACAGCTTGGAGTGCCTGACAGGGTGCCTAGAGACGAAAGAGCAAAGGGGGAAGGCCTCTGGCTCTACTGGTTGCCCACGGGCAGACAAGATCTGCTGGTCTACCTGCAAGGTCTAGAGAGTGGTGATTGACCGGGGATCTACATCACGGGCCGACCCTGGCCAGGTGAAGCTTGCTGACATGTGGCAGCCTCTCCGGAGACTACTAATTCCGCTGGTCACATTGTATGCAAATACCCAGCTGAGAGCACAGGGCAGAAAACATTGACACATACCTGCCAGAGGCCTATTCTGGGTCTGAAGAGTCCACCCTGGTCTCCAGCGACTCAGCATCTCAGCACACACTTTGCCTGCACACATGGAATCCGCCTCTCTCCACAAATGCCTTCTCCTGCGAGGAAACACAGGATGTCACTCAGCCAAAGGAGAGCACAGGCAAAGTCAACTGAAGCCCGCCTTTTCACGATTTTGCCCTGTGCTGGTCCACAGGCTCCGGGGCACACTGCGTGTGCGTCACTTCTCCGAAGACAAGGCCGAAATTCGGGCATCCAGGGCCCTAGCAGTCCAGAGTCTGCGGATGGCGGCATATGGATCACCTCTTTGCCACGTACAGGAGGCAGGCCTGGGCCCTAGCCTGGCCCCGCTAGAGCTCCACGACCTCAGCTATTTTCCCTGACCTTTGGCCCGTGCCCCCGTGAGTGTGTGATTTCTAGTTCCACTTCTCCTCCGACCACTCTCAATCCGCCACCTGCGGATACCTCAGCGTGGACGTGAACATCTATCACTGTCTGCAGTGTCACAGGTCACTAGGAGTCTAGGCTCAGGCTGACCTTGGCTGTCTTCTGCCCAGGCAAGGAGCCTAATCCTTCAAAGGAAATGAGGACACGTGGTCACTGGCCGACATCCTTTCTTTCATCCACACAGCGGTCTGTACGAGGGTAAAGAGGCCAGGTAGGACAGGTGAAGGCTGAGTGCGGGGCCTAAGGCTTCTTTCTCAATCACCACGGAGACAGCCACCGGAAGGCTGGGCGGAACTTCTGACGGGGACGGGTCACAAACTCTGAGCCAATAGGAGAGGTCCGGCCTAACAGGCCAGTTAGGCAGAGGCCTCCATTTTACCCATGGACACACAACGGCCCCTTCTGTCCTTGGCCACAAAATCGAGGGCACCCAGGGAATAACTTCACAGCAGGCAACCCCTGATGTGGACAGGTTCGACATACTGGGACAGCAGGCAGGTACCTCTTGTCCACTTACGCTGGGATATCAGCAGGCAAGGCGCCCTTCCTCAGCATCTATGGCCCCTCTCTGTATGTGTTCATTCAGAGAAATCTCTCCGTTCTACCCCTGAGACAAATCACAGCTATGAGGGGCCTGAGAGAGAGCCTGGAGAGGAAACAGGGGAGGCTTCTGGCTGTACCGCGTCCCCGTGGGTAGAGAACAGCAGTTAGTCTCTCTGGAAGGTCTTAGCTTCTGTTGCTTGACATGGGCAATACGGGAGGGGCGGACCCTGGCCAGGTGGAGCTTGTGGGCAGACGCAACCTCTGGGGGAAGAATAATTCCGCTGCTGCTTTGTATGCTGTAAACCTCCCCACGCCAGGTGGGATGGGCAGAGAACATTGACCCACAACTGCCAGGGGCCTTTCCTGGGACTGAAGATCCCAACCTGGTCTCAACCTTGTCGCCTTCTCAGCACATACCTTTCCTGCACACATAATCCTGCCTTTCTCCGTCACTGCCTGATCCTACTAGGAAAAAAGCATGCCGCCCAAAAAGGCCCATGTCAGGGAAATCGAGGAGACACTGCCGTTTTCCCAATTTTTGCTGTCTACATATCCCCGCCTCCGGTGGAAGGCTGCGTATGTGGCCGGGCAGCCAAGGCAAGGCCGAAATCCTGGCATCCTGGGCCCCAGCAATCCAATGGTTTACGGACGTGGGGACCCGGATGACATGTTTCCCACATACAGGAGGAATCCTTGGGCCCTTCACTGGCTCGCCCTTCAGCTCGGCCACGTCCACTACTGGCCCTGGCCTTTGGCCGGTGCCCCATTTAACGTGTGCTCCGGAGCGATGTTTCTCCACCCATCGCTATCATTCTGCCACCAGGGGATATGTGAGAGTGGGAGTCACCATTTGTCACTGGCAGCAGTGTCACAAGTCACTAGACTTCCAGGTACCAGCTGGCCTAGGCTGCCTTCTGCCCCAGGCAAGGTCCCGAATCCTTTATCCCAGATGCTGACACCTGGGCGCTGGCGGATATTCATTTTTAGCAACACAGAGGTCTGAGTGAGGGTCAGCAGGCCAGCTAGGTGAAGTCAAGGCCAGGTGGGCGGGACTAAGGCTCCTTTGCCATCACCATGGAGACAGTCCCACCACCGGAACAGTGGGCGGAGCTTATGATGGGCCTGGTGACAAGACTGAGCCAATGGCAGAGATCTGGCCCGCCAGGCAGATGACACAGGGCCCTCCATTATGACCTATGACACCTAGTGGCCACAGGATTTGAGCACACCCTGGGAAAGCCTACGCAGGCACAGGGGAGCTTCTGGTTCCGACTGGTTCAGGGCATTGCTACAACAGGCCAGGTACCTCTTTCCCACTTTCCAGAGGATATCAGTACGCAATGCCACCCCACTCAGCATCTCTTGCCTCTCTCTGTCTCTCTCTGGATGTGTTCGCTCTCTGAAATCTCTTCCTTCTCCCCCTGAGTCACTTCACAGCTTGGAGTGCCTGACAGGGTGCCTAGAGACGAAAGAGCAAAGGGGGAAGGCCTCTGGCTCTACTGGTTGCCCACGGGCAGACAAGATCTGCTGGTCTACCTGCAAGGTCTAGAGAGTGGTGATTGACCGGGGATCTACATCACGGGCCGACCCTGGCCAGGTGAAGCTTGCTGACATGTGGCAGCCTCTCCGGAGACTACTAATTCCGCTGGTCACATTGTATGCAAATACCCAGCTGAGAGCACAGGGCAGAAAACATTGACACATACCTGCCAGAGGCCTATTCTGGGTCTGAAGAGTCCACCCTGGTCTCCAGCGACTCAGCATCTCAGCACACACTTTGCCTGCACACATGGAATCCGCCTCTCTCCACAAATGCCTTCTCCTGCTAGGAAACACAGGATGTCACTCAGCCAAAGGAGAGCACAGGCAAAGTCAACTGAAGCCCGCCTTTTCACGATTTTGCCCTGTGCTGGTCCACAGGCTCCGGGGCACACTGCGTGTGCGTCACTTCTCCGAAGACAAGGCCGAAATTCGGGCATCCAGGGCCCTAGCAGTCCAGAGTCTGCGGATGGCGGCATATGGATCACCTCTTTGCCACGTACAGGAGGGAGGCCTGGGCCCTAGCCTGGCCCCGCTAGAGCTCCACGACCTCAGCTATTTTCCCTGACCTTTGGCCCGTGCCCCCGTGAGTGTGTGATTTCTAGTTCCACTTCTCCTCCGACCACTCTCAATCCGCCACCTGCGGATACCTCAGCGTGGACGTGAACATCTATCACTCTCTGCAGTGTCACGGGTCACTAGGAGTCTAGGCTCAGGCTGACCTTGGCTGTCTTCTGCCCAGGCAAGGAGCCTAATCCCTCAAAGGAAATGAGGACACGTGGTCACTGGCCGACATCCTTTCTTTCATCCACACAGCGGTCTGAACGAGGGTAAAGAGGCCAGGTAGGACAGGTGAAGGCTGAGTGCGGGGCCTAAGGCTTCTTTCTCAATCACCACGGAGACAGCCACCGGAAGGCTGGGCGGAACTTCTGACGGGGACGGGTCACAAACTCTGAGCCAATAGGAGAGGTCCGGCCTAACAGGCCAGTTAGGCAGAGGCCTCCATTTTACCCATGGACACACAACGGCCCCTTCTGTCCTTGGCCACAAAATCGAGGGCACCCAGGGAATAACGTCACAGCAGGCAACCCCTGATGTGGACAGGTTCGACATACTGGGACAGCAGGCAGGTACCTCTTGTCCACTTACGCTGGGATATCAGCAGGCAAGGCGCCCTTCCTCAGCATCTATGGCCCCTCTCTGTATGTGTTCATTCAGAGAAATCTCTCCGTTCTACCCCTGAGACAAATCACAGCTATGAGGGGCCTGAGAGAGAGCCTGGAGAGGAAACAGGGGAGGCTTCTGGCTGTACCGCGTCCCCGTGGGTAGAGAACAGCAGTTAGTCTCTCTGGAAGGTCTTAGCTTCTGTTGCTTGACATGGGCAATACGGGAGGGGCGGACCCTGGCCAGGTGGAGCTTGTGGGCAGACGCGACCTCTGGGGGAAGAATAATTCCGCTGCTGCTTTGTATGCTGTAAACCTCCCCACGCCAGGTGGGATGGGCAGAGAACATTGACCCACAACTGCCAGGGGCCTTTCCTGGGACTGAAGATCCCAACCTGGTCTCAACCTTGTCGCCTTCTCAGCACATACCTTTCCTGCACACATAATCCTGCCTTTCTCCGTCACTGCCTGATCCTACTAGGAAAAAAGCATGCCGCCCAAAAAGGCCCATGTCAGGGAAATCGAGGAGACACTGCCGTTTTCCCAATTTTTGCTGTCTACATATCCCCGCCTCCGGTGGAAGGCTGCGTATGTGGCCGGGCAGCCAAGGCAAGGCCGAAATCCTGGCATCCTGGGCCCCAGCAATCCAATGGTTTACGGACGTGGGGACCCGGATGACATGTTTCCCACATACAGGAGGAATCCTTGGGCCCTTCACTGGCTCGCCCTTCAGCTCGGCCACGTCCACTACTGGCCCTGGCCTTTGGCCGGTGCCCCATTTAACGTGTGCTCCGGAGCGATGTTTCTCCACCCATCGCTATCATTCTGCCACCAGGGGATATGTGAGAGTGGGAGTCACCATTTGTCACTGGCAGCAGTGTCACAAGTCACTAGACTTCCAGGTACCAGCTGGCCTAGGCTGCCTTCTGCCCCAGGCAAGGTCCCGAATCCTTTATCCCAGATGCTGACACCTGGGCGCTGGCGGATATTCATTTTTAGCAACACAGAGGTCTGAGTGAGGGTCAGCAGGCCAGCTAGGTGAAGTCAAGGCCAGGTGGGCGGGACTAAGGCTCCTTTGCCATCACCATGGAGACAGTCCCACCACCGGAACAGTGGGCGGAGCTTATGATGGGCCTGGTGACAAGACTGAGCCAATGGCAGAGATCTGGCCCGCCAGGCAGATGACACAGGGCCCTCCATTATGACCTATGACACCTAGTGGCCACAGGATTTGAGCACACCCTGGGAAAGCCTACGCAGGCACAGGGGAGCTTCTGGTTCCGACTGGTTCAGGGCATTGCTACAACAGGCCAGGTACCTCTTTCCCACTTTCCAGAGGATATCAGTACGCAATGCCACCCCACTCAGCATCTCTTGCCTCTCTCTGTCTCTCTCTGGATGTGTTCGCTCTCTGAAATCTCTTCCTTCTCCCCCTGAGTCACTTCACAGCTTGGAGTGCCTGACAGGGTGCCTAGAGACGAAAGAGCAAAGGGGGAAGGCCTCTGGCTCTACTGGTTGCCCACGGGCAGACAAGATCTGCTGGTCTACCTGCAAGGTCTAGAGAGTGGTGATTGACCGGGGATCTACATCACGGGCCGACCCTGGCCAGGTGAAGCTTGCTGACATGTGGCAGCCTCTCCGGAGACTACTAATTCCGCTGGTCACATTGTATGCAAATACCCAGCTGAGAGCACAGGGCAGAAAACATTGACACATACCTGCCAGAGGCCTATTCTGGGTCTGAAGAGTCCACCCTGGTCTCCAGCGACTCAGCATCTCAGCACACACTTTGCCTGCACACATGGAATCCGCCTCTCTCCACAAATGCCTTCTCCTGCGAGGAAACACAGGATGTCACTCAGCCAAAGGAGAGCACAGGCAAAGTCAACTGAAGCCCGCCTTTTCACGATTTTGCCCTGTGCTGGTCCACAGGCTCCGGGGCACACTGCGTGTGCGTCACTTCTCCGAAGACAAGGCCGAAATTCGGGCATCCAGGGCCCTAGCAGTCCAGAGTCTGCGGATGGCGGCATATGGATCACCTCTTTGCCACGTACAGGAGGGAGGCCTGGGCCCTAGCCTGGCCCCGCTAGAGCTCCACGACCTCAGCTATTTTCCCTGACCTTTGGCCCGTGCCCCCGTGAGTGTGTGATTTCTAGTTCCACTTCTCCTCCGACCACTCTCAATCCGCCACCTGCGGATACCTCAGCGTGGACGTGAACATCTATCACTGTCTGCAGTGTCACAGGTCACTAGGAGTCTAGGCTCAGGCTGACCTTGGCTGTCTTCTGCCCAGGCAAGGAGCCTAATCCTTCAAAGGAAATGAGGACACGTGGTCACTGGCCGACATCCTTTCTTTCATCCACACAGCGGTCTGTACGAGGGTAAAGAGGCCAGGTAGGACAGGTGAAGGCTGAGTGCGGGGCCTAAGGCTTCTTTCTCAATCACCACGGAGACAGCCACCGGAAGGCTGGGCGGAACTTCTGACGGGGACGGGTCACAAACTCTGAGCCAATAGGAGAGGTCCGGCCTAACAGGCCAGTTAGGCAGAGGCCTCCATTTTACCCATGGACACACAACGGCCCCTTCTGTCCTTGGCCACAAAATCGAGGGCACCCAGGGAATAACGTCACAGCAGGCAACCCCTGATGTGGACAGGTTCGACATACTGGGACAGCAGGCAGGTACCTCTTGTCCACTTACGCTGGGATATCAGCAGGCAAGGCGCCCTTCCTCAGCATCTATGGCCCCTCTCTGTATGTGTTCATTCAGAGAAATCTCTCCGTTCTACCCCTGAGACAAATCACAGCTATGAGGGGCCTGAGAGAGAGCCTGGAGAGGAAACAGGGGAGGCTTCTGGCTGTACCGCGTCCCCGTGGGTAGAGAACAGCAGTTAGTCTCTCTGGAAGGTCTTAGCTTCTGTTGCTTGACATGGGCAATACGGGAGGGGCGGACCCTGGCCAGGTGGAGCTTGTGGGCAGACGCGACCTCTGGGGGAAGAATAATTCCGCTGCTGCTTTGTATGCTGTAAACCTCCCCACGCCAGGTGGGATGGGCAGAGAACATTGACCCACAACTGCCAGGGGCCTTTCCTGGGACTGAAGATCCCAACCTGGTCTCAACCTTGTCGCCTTCTCAGCACATACCTTTCCTGCACACATAATCCTGCCTTTCTCCGTCACTGCCTGATCCTACTAGGAAAAAAGCATGCCGCCCAAAAAGGCCCATGTCAGGGAAATCGAGGAGACACTGCCGTTTTCCCAATTTTTGCTGTCTACATATCCCCGCCTCCGGTGGAAGGCTGCGTATGTGGCCGGGCAGCCAAGGCAAGGCCGAAATCCTGGCATCCTGGGCCCCAGCAATCCAATGGTTTACGGACGTGGGGACCCGGATGACATGTTTCCCACATACAGGAGGAATCCTTGGGCCCTTCACTGGCTCGCCCTTCAGCTCGGCCACGTCCACTACTGGCCCTGGCCTTTGGCCGGTGCCCCATTTAACGTGTGCTCCGGAGCGATGTTTCTCCACCCATCGCTATCATTCTGCCACCAGGGGATATGTGAGAGTGGGAGTCACCATTTGTCACTGGCAGCAGTGTCACAAGTCACTAGACTTCCAGGTACCAGCTGGCCTAGGCTGCCTTCTGCCCCAGGCAAGGTCCCGAATCCTTTATCCCAGATGCTGACACCTGGGCGCTGGCGGATATTCATTTTTAGCAACACAGAGGTCTGAGTGAGGGTCAGCAGGCCAGCTAGGTGAAGTCAAGGCCAGGTGGGCGGGACTAAGGCTCCTTTGCCATCACCATGGAGACAGTCCCACCACCGGAACAGTGGGCGGAGCTTATGATGGGCCTGGTGACAAGACTGAGCCAATGGCAGAGATCTGGCCCGCCAGGCAGATGACACAGGGCCCTCCATTATGACCTATGACACCTAGTGGCCACAGGATTTGAGCACACCCTGGGAAAGCCTACGCAGGCAAAGGGGAGCTTCTGGTTCCGACTGGTTCAGGGCATTGCTACAACAGGCCAGGTACCTCTTTCCCACTTTCCAGAGGATATCAGTACGCAATGCCACCCCACTCAGCATCTCTTGCCTCTCTCTGTCTCTCTCTGGATGTGTTCGCTCTCTGAAATCTCTTCCTTCTCCCCCTGAGTCACTTCACAGCTTGGAGTGCCTGACAGGGTGCCTAGAGACGAAAGAGCAAAGGGGGAAGGCCTCTGGCTCTACTGGTTGCCCACGGGCAGACAAGATCTGCTGGTCTACCTGCAAGGTCTAGAGAGTGGTGATTGACCGGGGATCTACATCACGGGCCGACCCTGGCCAGGTGAAGCTTGCTGACATGTGGCAGCCTCTCCGGAGACTACTAATTCCGCTGGTCACATTGTATGCAAATACCCAGCTGAGAGCACAGGGCAGAAAACATTGACACATACCTGCCAGAGGCCTATTCTGGGTCTGAAGAGTCCACCCTGGTCTCCAGCGACTCAGCATCTCAGCACACACTTTGCCTGCACACATGGAATCCGCCTCTCTCCACAAATGCCTTCTCCTGCGAGGAAACACAGGATGTCACTCAGCCAAAGGAGAGCACAGGCAAAGTCAACTGAAGCCCGCCTTTTCACGATTTTGCCCTGTGCTGGTCCACAGGCTCCGGGGCACACTGCGTGTGCGTCACTTCTCCGAAGACAAGGCCGAAATTCGGGCATCCAGGGCCCTAGCAGTCCAGAGTCTGCGGATGGCGGCATATGGATCACCTCTTTGCCACGTACAGGAGGGAGGCCTGGGCCCTAGCCTGGCCCCGCTAGAGCTCCACGACCTCAGCTATTTTCCCTGACCTTTGGCCCGTGCCCCCGTGAGTGTGTGATTTCTAGTTCCACTTCTCCTCCGACCACTCTCAATCCGCCACCTGCGGATACCTCAGCGTGGACGTGAACATCTATCACTCTCTGCAGTGTCACGGGTCACTAGGAGTCTAGGCTCAGGCTGACCTTGGCTGTCTTCTGCCCAGGCAAGGAGCCTAATCCCTCAAAGGAAATGAGGACACGTGGTCACTGGCCGACATCCTTTCTTTCATCCACACAGCGGTCTGTACGAGGGTAAAGAGGCCAGGTAGGACAGGTGAAGGCTGAGTGCGGGGCCTAAGGCTTCGGAGACAGCCACCGGAAGGCTGGGCGGAACTTCTGACGGGGACGGGTCACAAACTCTGAGCCAATAGGAGAGGTCCGGCCTAACAGGCCAGTTAGGCAGAGGCCTCCATTTTACCCATGGACACACAACGGCCCCTTCTGTCCTTGGCCACAAAATCGAGGGCACCCAGGGAATAACGTCACAGCAGGCAACCCCTGATGTGGACAGGTTCGACATACTGGGACAGCAGGCAGGTACCTCTTGTCCACTTACGCTGGGATATCAGTAGGCAAGGCGCCCTTCCTCAGCATCTATGGCCCCTCTCTGTATGTGTTCATTCAGAGAAATCTCTCCGTTCTACCCCTGAGACAAATCACAGCTATGAGGGGCCTGAGAGAGAGCCTGGAGAGGAAACAGGGGAGGCTTCTGGCTGTACCGCGTCCCCGTGGGTAGAGAACAGCAGTTAGTCTCTCTGGAAGGTCTTAGCTTCTGTTGCTTGACATGGGCAATACGGGAGGGGCGGACCCTGGCCAGGTGGAGCTTGTGGGCAGACGCGACCTCTGGGGGAAGAATAATTCCGCTGCTGCTTTGTATGCTATAAACCTCCCCACGCCAGGTGGGATGGGCAGAGAACATTGACCCACAACTGCCAGGGGCCTTTCCTGGGACTGAAGATCCCAACCTGGTCTCAACCTTGTCGCCTTCTCAGCACATACCTTTCCTGCACACATAATCCTGCCTTTCTCCGTCACTGCCTGATCCTACTAGGAAAAAAGCATGCCGCCCAAAAAGGCCCATGTCAGGGAAATCGAGGAGACACTGCCGTTTTCCCAATTTTTGCTGTCTACATATCCCCGCCTCCGGTGGAAGGCTGCGTATGTGGCCGGGCAGCCAAGGCAAGGCCGAAATCCTGGCATCCTGGGCCCCAGCAATCCAATGGTTTACGGACGTGGGGACCCGGATGACATGTTTCCCACATACAGGAGGAATCCTTGGGCCCTTCACTGGCTCGCCCTTCAGCTCGGCCACGTCCACTACTGGCCCTGGCCTTTGGCCGGTGCCCCATTTAACGTGTGCTCCGGAGCGATGTTTCTCCACCCATCGCTATCATTCTGCCACCAGGGGATATGTGAGAGTGGGAGTCACCATTTGTCACTGGCAGCAGTGTCACAAGTCACTAGACTTCCAGGTACCAGCTGGCCTAGGCTGCCTTCTGCCCCAGGCAAGGTCCCGAATCCTTTATCCCAGATGCTGACACCTGGGCGCTGGCGGATATTCATTTTTAGCAACACAGAGGTCTGAGTGAGGGTCAGCAGGCCAGCTAGGTGAAGTCAAGGCCAGGTGGGCGGGACTAAGGCTCCTTTGCCATCACCATGGAGACAGTCCCACCACCGGAACAGTGGGCGGAGCTTATGATGGGCCTGGTGACAAGACTGAGCCAATGGCAGAGATCTGGCCCGCCAGGCAGATGACACAGGGCCCTCCATTATGACCTATGACACCTAGTGGCCACAGGATTTGAGCACACCCTGGGAAAGCCTACGCAGGCACAGGGGAGCTTCTGGTTCCGACTGGTTCAGGGCATTGCTACAACAGGCCAGGTACCTCTTTCCCACTTTCCAGAGGATATCAGTACGCAATGCCACCCCACTCAGCATCTCTTGCCTCTCTCTGTCTCTCTCTGGATGTGTTCGCTCTCTGAAATCTCTTCCTTCTCCCCCTGAGTCACTTCACAGCTTGGAGTGCCTGACAGGGTGCCTAGAGACGAAAGAGCAAAGGGGGAAGGCCTCTGGCTCTACTGGTTGCCCACGGGCAGACAAGATCTGCTGGTCTACCTGCAAGGTCTAGAGAGTGGTGATTGACCGGGGATCTACATCACGGGCCGACCCTGGCCAGGTGAAGCTTGCTGACATGTGGCAGCCTCTCCGGAGACTACTAATTCCGCTGGTCACATTGTATGCAAATACCCAGCTGAGAGCACAGGGCAGAAAACATTGACACATACCTGCCAGAGGCCTATTCTGGGTCTGAAGAGTCCACCCTGGTCTCCAGCGACTCAGCATCTCAGCACACACTTTGCCTGCACACATGGAATCCGCCTCTCTCCACAAATGCCTTCTCCTGCGAGGAAACACAGGATGTCACTCAGCCAAAGGAGAGCACAGGCAAAGTCAACTGAAGCCCGCCTTTTCACGATTTTGCCCTGTGCTGGTCCACAGGCTCCGGGGCACACTGCGTGTGCGTCACTTCTCCGAAGACAAGGCCGAAATTCGGGCATCCAGGGCCCTAGCAGTCCAGAGTCTGCGGATGGCGGCATATGGATCACCTCTTTGCCACGTACAGGAGGGAGGCCTGGGCCCTAGCCTGGCCCCGCTAGAGCTCCACGACCTCAGCTATTTTCCCTGACCTTTGGCCCGTGCCCCCGTGAGTGTGTGATTTCTAGTTCCACTTCTCCTCCGACCACTCTCAATCCGCCACCTGCGGATACCTCAGCGTGGACGTGAACATCTATCACTCTCTGCAGTGTCACGGGTCACTAGGAGTCTAGGCTCAGGCTGACCTTGGCTGTCTTCTGCCCAGGCAAGGAGCCTAATCCCTCAAAGGAAATGAGGACACGTGGTCACTGGCCGACATCCTTTCTTTCATCCACACAGCGGTCTGTACGAGGGTAAAGAGGCCAGGTAGGACAGGTGAAGGCTGAGTGCGGGGCCTAAGGCTTCGGAGACAGCCACCGGAAGGCTGGGCGGAACTTCTGACGGGGACGGGTCACAAACTCTGAGCCAATAGGAGAGGTCCGGCCTAACAGGCCAGTTAGGCAGAGGCCTCCATTTTACCCATGGACACACAACGGCCCCTTCTGTCCTTGGCCACAAAATCGAGGGCACCCAGGGAATAACGTCACAGCAGGCAACCCCTGATGTGGACAGGTTCGACATACTGGGACAGCAGGCAGGTACCTCTTGTCCACTTACGCTGGGATATCAGTAGGCAAGGCGCCCTTCCTCAGCATCTATGGCCCCTCTCTGTATGTGTTCATTCAGAGAAATCTCTCCGTTCTACCCCTGAGACAAATCACAGCTATGAGGGGCCTGAGAGAGAGCCTGGAGAGGAAACAGGGGAGGCTTCTGGCTGTACCGCGTCCCCGTGGGTAGAGAACAGCAGTTAGTCTCTCTGGAAGGTCTTAGCTTCTGTTGCTTGACATGGGCAATACGGGAGGGGCGGACCCTGGCCAGGTGGAGCTTGTGGGCAGACGCGACCTCTGGGGGAAGAATAATTCCGCTGCTGCTTTGTATGCTATAAACCTCCCCACGCCAGGTGGGATGGGCAGAGAACATTGACCCACAACTGCCAGGGGCCTTTCCTGGGACTGAAGATCCCAACCTGGTCTCAACCTTGTCGCCTTCTCAGCACATACCTTTCCTGCACACATAATCCTGCCTTTCTCCGTCACTGCCTGATCCTACTAGGAAAAAAGCATGCCGCCCAAAAAGGCCCATGTCAGGGAAATCGAGGAGACACTGCCGTTTTCCCAATTTTTGCTGTCTACATATCCCCGCCTCCGGTGGAAGGCTGCGTATGTGGCCGGGCAGCCAAGGCAAGGCCGAAATCCTGGCATCCTGGGCCCCAGCAATCCAATGGTTTACGGACGTGGGGACCCGGATGACATGTTTCCCACATACAGGAGGAATCCTTGGGCCCTTCACTGGCTCGCCCTTCAGCTCGGCCACGTCCACTACTGGCCCTGGCCTTTGGCCGGTGCCCCATTTAACGTGTGCTCCGGAGCGATGTTTCTCCACCCATCGCTATCATTCTGCCACCAGGGGATATGTGAGAGTGGGAGTCACCATTTGTCACTGGCAGCAGTGTCACAAGTCACTAGACTTCCAGGTACCAGCTGGCCTAGGCTGCCTTCTGCCCCAGGCAAGGTCCCGAATCCTTTATCCCAGATGCTGACACCTGGGCGCTGGCGGATATTCATTTTTAGCAACACAGAGGTCTGAGTGAGGGTCAGCAGGCCAGCTAGGTGAAGTCAAGGCCAGGTGGGCGGGACTAAGGCTCCTTTGCCATCACCATGGAGACAGTCCCACCACCGGAACAGTGGGCGGAGCTTATGATGGGCCTGGTGACAAGACTGAGCCAATGGCAGAGATCTGGCCCGCCAGGCAGATGACACAGGGCCCTCCATTATGACCTATGACACCTAGTGGCCACAGGATTTGAGCACACCCTGGGAAAGCCTACACAGGCACAGGGGAGCTTCTGGTTCCGACTGGTTCAGGGCATTGCTACAACAGGCCAGGTACCTCTTTCCCACTTTCCAGAGGATATCAGTACGCAATGCCACCCCACTCAGCATCTCTTGCCTCTCTCTGTCTCTCTCTGGATGTGTTCGCTCTCTGAAATCTCTTCCTTCTCCCCCTGAGTCACTTCACAGCTTGGAGTGCCTGACAGGGTGCCTAGAGACGAAAGAGCAAAGGGGGAAGGCCTCTGGCTCTACTGGTTGCCCACGGGCAGACAAGATCTGCTGGTCTATCTGCAAGGTCTAGAGAGTGGTGATTGACCGGGGATCTACATCACGGGCCGACCCTGGCCAGGTGAAGCTTGCTGACATGTGGCAGCCTCTCCGGAGACTACTAATTCCGCTGGTCACATTGTATGCAAATACCCAGCTGAGAGCACAGGGCAGAAAACATTGACACATACCTGCCAGAGGCCTATTCTGGGTCTGAAGAGTCCACCCTGGTCTCCAGCGACTCAGCATTTCAGCACACACTTTGCCTGCACACATGGAATCCGCCTCTCTCCACAAATGCCTTCTCCTGCGAGGAAACACAGGATGTCACTCAGCCAAAGGAGAGCACAGGCAAAGTCAACTGAAGCCCGCCTTTTCACGATTTTGCCCTGTGCTGGTCCACAGGCTCCGGGGCACACTGCGTGTGCGTCACTTCTCCGAAGACAAGGCCGAAATTCGGGCATCCAGGGCCCTAGCAGTCCAGAGTCTGCGGATGGCGGCATATGGATCACCTCTTTGCCACGTACAGGAGGGAGGCCTGGGCCCTAGCCTGGCCCCGCTAGAGCTCCACGACCTCAGCTATTTTCCCTGACCTTTGGCCCGTGCCCCCGTGAGTGTGTGATTTCTAGTTCCACTTCTCCTCCGACCACTCTCAATCCGCCACCTGCGGATACCTCAGCGTGGACGTGAACATCTATCACTGTCTGCAGTGTCACAGGTCACTAGGAGTCTAGGCTCAGGCTGACCTTGGCTGTCTTCTGCCCAGGCAAGGAGCCTAATCCTTCAAAGGAAATGAGGACACGTGGTCACTGGCCGACATCCTTTCTTTCATCCACACAGCGGTCTGTACGAGGGTAAAGAGGCCAGGTAGGACAGGTGAAGGCTGAGTGCGGGGCCTAAGGCTTCTTTCTCAATCACCACGGAGACAGCCACCGGAAGGCTGGGCGGAACTTCTGACGGGGACGGGTCACAAACTCTGAGCCAATAGGAGAGGTCCGGCCTAACAGGCCAGTTAGGCAGAGGCCTCCATTTTACCCATGGACACACAACGGCCCCTTCTGTCCTTGGCCACAAAATCGAGGGCACCCAGGGAATAACGTCACAGCAGGCAACCCCTGATGTGGACAGGTTCGACATACTGGGACAGCAGGCAGGTACCTCTTGTCCACTTACGCTGGGATATCAGCAGGCAAGGCGCCCTTCCTCAGCATCTATGGCCCCTCTCTGTATGTGTTCATTCAGAGAAATCTCTCCGTTCTACCCGAGACAAATCACAGCTATGAGGGGCCTGAGAGAGAGCCTGGAGAGGAAACAGGGGAGGCTTCTGGCTGTACCGCGTCCCCGTGGGTAGAGAACAGCAGTTAGTCTCTCTGGAAGGTCTTAGCTTCTGTTGCTTGACATGGGCAATACGGGAGGGGCGGACCCTGGCCAGGTGGAGCTTGTGGGCAGACGCGACCTCTGGGGGAAGAATAATTCCGCTGCTGCTTTGTATGCTGTAAACCTCCCCACGCCAGGTGGGATGGGCAGAGAACATTGACCCACAACTGCCAGGGGCCTTTCCTGGGACTGAAGATCCCAACCTGGTCTCAACCTTGTCGCCTTCTCAGCACATACCTTTCCTGCACACATAATCCTGCCTTTCTCCGTCACTGCCTGATCCTACTAGGAAAAAAGCATGCCGCCCAAAAAGGCCCATGTCAGGGAAATCGAGGAGACACTGCCGTTTTCCCAATTTTTGCTGTCTACATATCCCCGCCTCCGGTGGAAGGCTGCGTATGTGGCCGGGCAGCCAAGGCAAGGCCGAAATCCTGGCATCCTGGGCCCCAGCAATCCAATGGTTTACGGACGTGGGGACCCGGATGACATGTTTCCCACATACAGGAGGAATCCTTGGGCCCTTCACTGGCTCGCCCTTCAGCTCGGCCACGTCCACTACTGGCCCTGGCCTTTGGCCGGTGCCCCATTTAACGTGTGCTCCGGAGCGATGTTTCTCCACCCATCGCTATCATTCTGCCACCAGGGGATATGTGAGAGTGGGAGTCACCATTTGTCACTGGCAGCAGTGTCACAAGTCACTAGACTTCCAGGTACCAGCTGGCCTAGGCTGCCTTCTGCCCCAGGCAAGGTCCCGAATCCTTTATCCCAGATGCTGACACCTGGGCGCTGGCGGATATTCATTTTTAGCAACACAGAGGTCTGAGTGAGGGTCAGCAGGCCAGCTAGGTGAAGTCAAGGCCAGGTGGGCGGGACTAAGGCTCCTTTGCCATCACCATGGAGACAGTCCCACCACCGGAACAGTGGGCGGAGCTTATGATGGGCCTGGTGACAAGACTGAGCCAATGGCAGAGATCTGGCCCGCCAGGCAGATGACACAGGGCCCTCCATTATGACCTATGACACCTAGTGGCCACAGGATTTGAGCACACCCTGGGAAAGCCTACGCAGGCACAGGGGAGCTTCTGGTTCCGACTGGTTCAGGGCATTGCTACAACAGGCCAGGTACCTCTTTCCCACTTTCCAGAGGATATCAGTACGCAATGCCACCCCACTCAGCATCTCTTGCCTCTCTCTGTCTCTCTCTGGATGTGTTCGCTCTCTGAAATCTCTTCCTTCTCCCCCTGAGTCACTTCACAGCTTGGAGTGCCTGACAGGGTGCCTAGAGACGAAAGAGCAAAGGGGGAAGGCCTCTGGCTCTACTGGTTGCCCACGGGCAGACAAGATCTGCTGGTCTATCTGCAAGGTCTAGAGAGTGGTGATTGACCGGGGATCTACATCACGGGCCGACCCTGGCCAGGTGAAGCTTGCTGACATGTGGCAGCCTCTCCGGAGACTACTAATTCCGCTGGTCACATTGTATGCATATACCCAGCTGAGAGCACAGTGCAGAAAACATTGACGCATACCTGCCAGAGGCCTATTCTGGGTCTGAAGAGTCCACCCTGGTCTCCAGCGACTCAGCATCTCAGCACACACTTTGCCTGCACACATGGAATCCGCCTCTCTCCACAAATGCCTTCTCCTGCGAGGAAACACAGGATGTCACTCAGCCAAAGGAGAGCACAGGCAAAGTCAACTGAAGCCCGCCTTTTCACGATTTTGCCCTGTGCTGGTCCACAGGCTCCGGGGCACACTGCGTGTGCGTCACTTCTCCGAAGACAAGGCCGAAATTCGGGCATCCAGGGCCCTAGCAGTCCAGAGTCTGCGGATGGCGGCATATGGATCACCTCTTTGCCACGTACAGGAGGGAGGCCTGGGCCCTAGCCTGGCCCCGCTAGAGCTCCACGACCTCAGCTATTTTCCCTGACCTTTGGCCCGTGCCCCCGTGAGTGTGTGATTTCTAGTTCCACTTCTCCTCCGACCACTCTCAATCCGCCACCTGCGGATACCTCAGCGTGGACGTGAACATCTATCACTCTCTGCAGTGTCACGGGTCACTAGGAGTCTAGGCTCAGGCTGACCTTGGCTGTCTTCTGCCCAGGCAAGGAGCCTAATCCTTCAAAGGAAATGAGGACACGTGGTCACTGGCCGACATCCTTTCTTTCATCCACACAGCGGTCTGTACGAGGGTAAAGAGGCCAGGTAGGACAGGTGAAGGCTGAGTGCGGGGCCTAAGGCTTCTTTCTCAATCACCACGGAGACAGCCACCGGAAGGCTGGGCGGAACTTCTGACGGGGACGGGTCACAAACTCTGAGCCAATAGGAGAGGTCCGGCCTAACAGGCCAGTTAGGCAGAGGCCTCCATTTTACCCATGGACACACAACGGCCCCTTCCGTCCTTGGCCACAAAATCGAGGGCACCCAGGGAATAACTTCACAGCAGGCAACCCCTGATGTGGACAAGTTCGACATACTGGGACAGCAGGCAGGTACCTCTTGTCCACTTACGCTGGGATATCAGTAGGCAAGGCGCCCTTCCTCAGCATCTATGGCCCCTCTCTGTATGTGTTCATTCAGAGAAATCTCTCCGTTCTACCCCTGAGACAAATCACAGCTATGAGGGGCCTGAGAGAGAGCCTGGAGAGGAAACAGGGGAGGCTTCTGGCTGTACCGCGTCCCCGTGGGTAGAGAACAGCAGTTAGTCTCTCTGGAAGGTCTTAGCTTCTGTTGCTTGACATGGGCAATACGGTAGGGGCGGACCCTGGCCAGGTGGAGCTTGTGGGCAGACGCGACCTCTGGGGGAAGAATAATTCCGCTGCTGCTTTGTATGCTGTAAACCTCCCCACGCCAGGTGGGATGGGCAGAGAACATTGACCCACAACTGCCAGGGGCCTTTCCTGGGACTGAAGATCCCAACCTGGTCTCAACCTTGTCGCCTTCTCAGCACATACCTTTCCTGCACACATAATCCTGCCTTTCTCCGTCACTGCCTGATCCTACTAGGAAAAAAGCATGCCGCCCAAAAAGGCCCATGTCAGGGAAATCGAGGAGACACTGCCGTTTTCCCAATTTTTGCTGTCTACATATCCCCGCCTCCGGTGGAAGGCTGCGTATGTGGCCGGGCAGCCAAGGCAAGGCCGAAATCCTGGCATCCTGGGCCCCAGCAATCCAATGGTTTACGGACGTGGGGACCCGGATGACATGTTTCCCACATACAGGAGGAATCCTTGGGCCCTTCACTGGCTCGCCCTTCAGCTCGGCCACGTCCACTACTGGCCCTGGCCTTTGGCCGGTGCCCCATTTAACGTGTGCTCCGGAGCGATGTTTCTCCACCCATCGCTATCATTCTGCCACCAGGGGATATGTGAGAGTGGGAGTCACCATTTGTCACTGGCAGCAGTGTCACAAGTCACTAGACTTCCAGGTACCAGCTGGCCTAGGCTGCCTTCTGCCCCAGGCAAGGTCCCGAATCCTTTACCCCAGATGCTGACACCTGGGCGCTGGCGGATATTCATTTTTAGCAACACAGAGGTCTGAGTGAGGGTCAGCAGGCCAGCTAGGTGAAGTCAAGGCCAGGTGGGCGGGACTAAGGCTCCTTTGCCATCACCATGGAGACAGTCCCACCACCGGAACAGTGGGCGGAGCTTATGATGGGCCTGGTGACAAGACTGAGCCAATGGCAGAGATCTGGCCCGCCAGGCAGATGACACAGGGCCCTCCATTAAGACCTATGACACCTAGTGGCCACAGGATTTGAGCACACCCTGGGAAAGCCTACGCAGGCACAGGGGAGCTTCTGGTTCCAACTGGTTCAGGGCATTGCTACAACAGGCCAGGTACCTCTTTCCCACTTTCCAGAGGATATCAGTACGCAATGCCACCCCACTCAGCATCTCTTGCCTCTCTCTGTCTCTCTCTGGATGTGTTCGCTCTCTGAAATCTCTTCCTTCTCCCCCTGAGTCACTTCACAGCTTGGAGTGCCTGACAGGGTGCCTAGAGACGAAAGAGCAAAGGGGGAAGGCCTCTGGCTCTACTGGTTGCCCACGGGCAGACAAGATCTGCTGGTCTATCTGCAAGGTCTAGAGAGTGGTGATTGACCGGGGATCTACATCACGGGCCGACCCTGGCCAGGTGAAGCTTGCTGACATGTGGCAGCCTCTCCGGAGACTACTAATTCCGCTGGTCACATTGTATGCAAATACCCAGCTGAGAGCACAGGGCAGAAAACATTGACACATACCTGCCAGAGGCCTATTCTGGGTCTGAAGAGTCCACCCTGGTCTCCAGCGACTCAGCATTTCAGCACACACTTTGCCTGCACACATGGAATCCGCCTCTCTCCACAAATGCCTTCTCCTGCTAGGAAACACAGGATGTCACTCAGCCAAAGGAGAGCACAGGCAAAGTCAACTGAAGCCCGCCTTTTCACGATTTTGCCCTGTGCTGGTCCACAGGCTCCGGGGCACACTGCGTGTGCGTCACTTCTCCGAAGACAAGGCCGAAATTCGGGCATCCAGGGCCCTAGCAGTCCAGAGTCTGCGGATGGCGGCATATGGATCACCTCTTTGCCACGTACAGGAGGGAGGCCTGGGCCCTAGCCTGGCCCCGCTAGAGCTCCACGACCTCAGCTATTTTCCCTGACCTTTGGCCCGTGCCCCCGTGAGTGTGTGATTTCTAGTTCCACTTCTCCTCCGACCACTCTCAATCCGCCACCTGCGGATACCTCAGCGTGGACGTGAACATCTATCACTGTCTGCAGTGTCACGGGTCACTAGGAGTCTAGGCTCAGGCTGACCTTGGCTGTCTTCTGCCCAGGCAAGGAGCCTAATCCTTCAAAGGAAATGAGGACACGTGGTCACTGGCCGACATCCTTTCTTTCATCCACACAGCGGTCTGTACGAGGGTAAAGAGGCCAGGTAGGACAGGTGAAGGCTGAGTGCGGGGCCTAAGGCTTCTTTCTCAATCACCACGGAGACAGCCACCGGAAGGCTGGGCGGAACTTCTGACGGGGACGGGTCACAAACTCTGAGCCAATAGGAGAGGTCCGGCCTAACAGGCCAGTTAGGCAGAGGCCTCCATTTTACCCATGGACACACAACGGCCCCTTCTGTCCTTGGCCACAAAATCGAGGGGACCCAGGGAATAACTTCACAGCAGGCAACCCCTGATGTGGACAGGTTCGACATACTGGGACAGCAGGCAGGTACCTCTTGTCCACTTACGCTGGGATATCAGTAGGCAAGGCGCCCTTCCTCAGCATCTATGGCCCCTCTCTGTATGTGTTCATTCAGAGAAATCTCTCCGTTCTACCCCTGAGACAAATCACAGCTATGAGGGGCCTGAGAGAGAGCCTGGAGAGGAAACAGGGGAGGCTTCTGGCCGTACCGCGTCCCCGTGGGTAGAGAACAGCAGTTAGTCTCTCTGGAAGGTCTTAGCTTCTGTTGCTTGACATGGGCAATACGGGAGGGGCGGACCCTGGCCAGGTGGAGCTTGTGGGCAGACGCAACCTCTGGGGGAAGAATAATTCCGCTGCTGCTTTGTATGCTGTAAACCTCCCCACGCCAGGTGGGATGGGCAGAGAACATTGACCCACAACTGCCAGGGGCCCTTCCTGGGACTGAAGATCCCAACCTGGTCTCAACCTTGTCGCCTTCTCAGCACATACCTTTCCTGCACACATAATCCTGCCTTTCTCCGTCACTGCCTGATCCTACTAGGAAAAAAGCATGCCGCCCAAAAAGGCCCATGTCAGGGAAATCGAGGAGACACTGCCGTTTTCCCAATTTTTGCTGTCTACATATCCCCGCCTCCGGTGGAAGGCTGCGTATGTGGCCGGGCAGCCAAGGCAAGGCCGAAATCCTGGCATCCTGGGCCCCAGCAATCCAATGGTTTACGGACGTGGGGACCCGGATGACATGTTTCCCACATACAGGAGGAATCCTTGGGCCCTTCACTGGCTCGCCCTTCAGCTCGGCCACGTCCACTACTGGCCCTGGCCTTTGGCCGGTGCCCCATTTAACGTGTGCTCCGGAGCGATGTTTCTCCACCCATCGCTATCATTCTGCCACCAGGGGATATGTGAGAGTGGGAGTCACCATTTGTCACTGGCAGCAGTGTCACAAGTCACTAGACTTCCAGGTACCAGCTGGCCTAGGCTGCCTTCTGCCCCAGGCAAGGTCCCGAATCCTTTACCCCAGATGCTGACACCTGGGCGCTGGCGGATATTCATTTTTAGCAACACAGAGGTCTGAGTGAGGGTCAGCAGGCCAGCTAGGTGAAGTCAAGGCCAGGCGGGCGGGACTAAGGCTCCTTTGCCATCACCATGGAGACAGTCCCACCACCGGAACAGTGGGCGGAGCTTATGATGGGCCTGGTGACAAGACTGAGCCAATGGCAGAGATCTGGCCCGCCAGGCAGATGACACAGGGCCCTCCATTATGACCTATGACACCTAGTGGCCACAGGATTTGAGCACACCCTGGGAAAGCCTACGCAGGCACAGGGGAGCTTCTGGTTCCGACTGGTTCAGGGCATTGCTACAACAGGCCAGGTACCTCTTTCCCACTTTCCAGAGGATATCAGTACGCAATGCCACCCCACTCAGCATCTCTTGCCTCTCTCTGTCTCTCTCTGGATGTGTTCGCTCTCTGAAATCTCTTCCTTCTCCCCCTGAGTCACTTCACAGCTTGGAGTGCCTGACAGGGTGCCTAGAGACGAAAGAGCAAAGGGGGAAGGCCTCTGGCTCTACTGGTTGCCCACGGGCAGACAAGATCTGCTGGTCTACCTGCAAGGTCTAGAGAGTGGTGATTGACCGGGGATCTACATCACGGGCCGACCCTGGCCAGGTGAAGCTTGCTGACATGTGGCAGCCTCTCCGGAGACTACTAATTCCGCTGGTCACATTGTATGCAAATACCCAGCTGAGAGCACAGGGCAGAAAACATTGACACATACCTGCCAGAGGCCTATTCTGGGTCTGAAGAGTCCACCCTGGTCTCCAGCGACTCAGCATCTCAGCACACACTTTGCCTGCACACATGGAATCCGCCTCTCTCCACAAATGCCTTCTCCTGCTAGGAAACACAGGATGTCACTCAGCCAAAGGAGAGCACAGGCAAAGTCAACTGAAGCCCGCCTTTTCACGATTTTGCCCTGTGCTGGTCCACAGGCTCCGGGGCACACTGCGTGTGCGTCACTTCTCCGAAGACAAGGCCGAAATTCGGGCATCCAGGGCCCTAGCAGTCCAGAGTCTGCGGATGGCGGCATATGGATCACCTCTTTGCCACGTACAGGAGGGAGGCCTGGGCCCTAGCCTGGCCCCGCTAGAGCTCCACGACCTCAGCTATTTTCCCTGACCTTTGGCCCGTGCCCCCGTGAGTGTGTGATTTCTAGTTCCACTTCTCCTCCGACCACTCTCAATCCGCCACCTGCGGATACCTCAGCGTGGACGTGAACATCTATCACTGTCTGCAGTGTCACGGGTCACTAGGAGTCTAGGCTCAGGCTGACCTTGGCTGTCTTCTGCCCAGGCAAGGAGCCTAATCCTTCAAAGGAAATGAGGACACGTGGTCACTGGCCGACATCCTTTCTTTCATCCACACAGCGGTCTGTACGAGGGTAAAGAGGCCAGGTAGGACAGGTGAAGGCTGACTGCGGGGCCTAAGGCTTCTTTCTCAATCACCACGGAGACAGCCACCGGAAGGCTGGGCGGAACTTCTGACGGGGACGGGTCACAAACTCTGAGCCAATAGGAGAGGTCCGGCCTAACAGGCCAGTTAGGCAGAGGCCTCCATTTTACCCATGGACACACAACGGCCCCTTCTGTCCTTGGCCACAAAATCGAGGGCACCCAGGGAATAACTTCACAGCAGGCAACCCCTGATGTGGACAGGTTCGACATACTGGGACAGCAGGCAGGTACCTCTTGTCCACTTACGCTGGGATATCAGTAGGCAAGGCGCCCTTCCTCAGCATCTATGGCCCCTCTCTGTATGTGTTCATTCAGAGAAATCTCTCCGTTCTACCCCTGAGACAAATCACAGCTATGAGGGGCCTGAGAGAGAGCCTGGAGAGGAAACAGGGGAGGCTTCTGGCCGTACCGCGTCCCCGTGGGTAGAGAACAGCAGTTAGTCTCTCTGGAAGGTCTTAGCTTCTGTTGCTTGACATGGGCAATACGGGAGGGGCGGACCCTGGCCAGGTGGAGCTTGTGGGCAGACGCAACCTCTGGGGGAAGAATAATTCCGCTGCTGCTTTGTATGCTGTAAACCTCCCCACGCCAGGTGGGATGGGCAGAGAACATTGACCCACAACTGCCAGGGGCCCTTCCTGGGACTGAAGATCCCAACCTGGTCTCAACCTTGTCGCCTTCTCAGCACATACCTTTCCTGCACACATAATCCTGCCTTTCTCCGTCACTGCCTGATCCTACTAGGAAAAAAGCATGCCGCCCAAAAAGGCCCATGTCAGGGAAATCGAGGAGACACTGCCGTTTTCCCAATTTTTGCTGTCTACATATCCCCGCCTCCGGTGGAAGGCTGCGTATGTGGCCGGGCAGCCAAGGCAAGGCCGAAATCCTGGCATCCTGGGCCCCAGCAATCCAATGGTTTACGGACGTGGGGACCCGGATGACATGTTTCCCACATACAGGAGGAATCCTTGGGCCCTTCACTGGCTCGCCCTTCAGCTCGGCCACGTCCACTACTGGCCCTGGCCTTTGGCCGGTGCCCCATTTAACGTGTGCTCCGGAGCGATGTTTCTCCACCCATCGCTATCATTCTGCCACCAGGGGATATGTGAGAGTGGGAGTCACCATTTGTCACTGGCAGCAGTGTCACAAGTCACTAGACTTCCAGGTACCAGCTGGCCTAGGCTGCCTTCTGCCCCAGGCAAGGTCCCGAATCCTTTACCCCAGATGCTGACACCTGGGCGCTGGCGGATATTCATTTTTAGCAACACAGAGGTCTGAGTGAGGGTCAGCAGGCCAGCTAGGTGAAGTCAAGGCCAGGTGGGCGGGACTAAGGCTCCTTTGCCATCACCATGGAGACAGTCCCACCACCGGAACAGTGGGCGGAGCTTATGATGGGCCTGGTGACAAGACTGAGCCAATGGCAGAGATCTGGCCCGCCAGGCAGATGACACAGGGCCCTCCATTAAGACCTATGACACCTAGTGGCCACAGGATTTGAGCACACCCTGGGAAAGCCTACGCAGGCACAGGGGAGCTTCTGGTTCCGACTGGTTCAGGGCATTGCTACAACAGGCCAGGTACCTCTTTCCCACTTTCCAGAGGATATCAGTACGCAATGCCACCCCACTCAGCATCTCTTGCCTCTCTCTGTCTCTCTCTGGATGTGTTCGCTCTCTGAAATCTCTTCCTTCTCCCCCTGAGTCACTTCACAGCTTGGAGTGCCTGACAGGGTGCCTAGAGACGAAAGAGCAAAGGGGGAAGGCCTCTGGCTCTACTGGTTGCCCACGGGCAGACAAGATCTGCTGGTCTATCTGCAAGGTCTAGAGAGTGGTGATTGACCGGGGATCTACATCACGGGCCGACCCTGGCCAGGTGAAGCTTGCTGACATGTGGCAGCCTCTCCGGAGACTACTAATTCCGCTGGTCACATTGTATGCAAATACCCAGCTGAGAGCACAGGGCAGAAAACATTGACACATACCTGCCAGAGGCCTATTCTGGGTCTGAAGAGTCCACCCTCGTCTCCAGCGACTCAGCATTTCAGCACACACTTTGCCTGCACACATGGAATCCGCCTCTCTCCACAAATGCCTTCTCCTGCAAGGAAACACAGGATGTCACTCAGCCAAAGGAGAGCACAGGCAAAGTCAACTGAAGCCCGCCTTTTCACGATTTTGCCCTGTGCTGGTCCACAGGCTCCGGGGCACACTGCGTGTGCGTCACTTCTCCGAAGACAAGGCCGAAATTCGGGCATCCAGGGCCCTAGCAGTCCAGAGTCTGCGGATGGCGGCATATGGATCACCTCTTTGCCACGTACAGGAGGGAGGCCTGGGCCCTAGCCTGGCCCCGCTAGAGCTCCACGACCTCAGCTATTTTCCCTGACCTTTGGCCCGTGCCCCCGTGAGTGTGTGATTTCTAGTTCCACTTCTCCTCCGACCACTCTCAATCCGCCACCTGCGGATACCTCAGCGTGGACGTGAACATCTATCACTCTCTGCAGTGTCACGGGTCACTAGGAGTCTAGGCTCAGGCTGACCTTGGCTGTCTTCTGCCCAGGCAAGGAGCCTAATCCTTCAAAGGAAATGAGGACACGTGGTCACTGGCCGACATCCTTTCTTTCATCCACACAGCGGTCTGTACGAGGGTAAAGAGGCCAGGTAGGACAGGTGAAGGCTGAGTGCGGGGCCTAAGGCTTCTTTCTCAATCACCACGGAGACAGCCACCGGAAGGCTGGGCGGAACTTCTGACGGGGACGGGTCACAAACTCTGAGCCAATAGGAGAGGTCCGGCCTAACAGGCCAGTTAGGCAGAGGCCTCCATTTTACCCATGGACACACAACGGCCCCTTCCGTCCTTGGCCACAAAATCGAGGGCACCCAGGGAATAACTTCACAGCAGGCAACCCCTGATGTGGACAGGTTCGACATACTGGGACAGCAGGCAGGTACCTCTTGTCCACTTACGCTGGGATATCAGTAGGCAAGGCGCCCTTCCTCAGCATCTATGGCCCCTCTCTGTATGTGTTCATTCAGAGAAATCTCTCCGTTCTACCCCTGAGACAAATCACAGCTATGAGGGGCCTGAGAGAGAGCCTGGAGAGGAAACAGGGGAGGCTTCTGGCTGTACCGCGTCCCCGTGGGTAGAGAACAGCAGTTAGTCTCTCTGGAAGGTCTTAGCTTCTGTTGCTTGACATGGGCAATACGGTAGGGGCGGACCCTGGCCAGGTGGAGCTTGTGGGCAGACGCGACCTCTGGGGGAAGAATAATTCCGCTGCTGCTTTGTATGCTGTAAACCTCCCCACGCCAGGTGGGATGGGCAGAGAACATTGACCCACAACTGCCAGGGGCCTTTCCTGGGACTGAAGATCCCAACCTGGTCTCAACCTTGTCGCCTTCTCAGCACATACCTTTCCTGCACACATAATCCTGCCTTTCTCCGTCACTGCCTGATCCTACTAGGAAAAAAGCATGCCGCCCAAAAAGGCCCATGTCAGGGAAATCGAGGAGACACTGCCGTTTTCCCAATTTTTGCTGTCTACATATCCCCGCCTCCGGTGGAAGGCTGCGTATGTGGCCGGGCAGCCAAGGCAAGGCCGAAATCCTGGCATCCTGGGCCCCAGCAATCCAATGGTTTACGGACGTGGGGACCCGGATGACATGTTTCCCACATACAGGAGGAATCCTTGGGCCCTTCACTGGCTCGCCCTTCAGCTCGGCCACGTCCACTACTGGCCCTGGCCTTTGGCCGGTGCCCCATTTAACGTGTGCTCCGGAGCGATGTTTCTCCACCCATCGCTATCATTCTGCCACCAGGGGATATGTGAGAGTGGGAGTCACCATTTGTCACTGGCAGCAGTGTCACAAGTCACTAGACTTCCAGGTACCAGCTGGCCTAGGCTGCCTTCTGCCCCAGGCAAGGTCCCGAATCCTTTACCCCAGATGCTGACACCTGGGCGCTGGCGGATATTCATTTTTAGCAACACAGAGGTCTGAGTGAGGGTCAGCAGGCCAGCTAGGTGAAGTCAAGGCCAGGTGGGCGGGACTAAGGCTCCTTTGCCATCACCATGGAGACAGTCCCACCACCGGAACAGTGGGCGGAGCTTATGATGGGCCTGGTGACAAGACTGAGCCAATGGCAGAGATCTGGCCCGCCAGGCAGATGACACAGGGCCCTCCATTAAGACCTATGACACCTAGTGGCCACAGGATTTGAGCACACCCTGGGAAAGCCTACGCAGGCACAGGGGAGCTTCTGGTTCCGACTGGTTCAGGGCATTGCTACAACAGGCCAGGTACCTCTTTCCCACTTTCCAGAGGATATCAGTACGCAATGCCACCCCACTCAGCATCTCTTGCCTCTCTCTGTCTCTCTCTGGATGTGTTCGCTCTCTGAAATCTCTTCCTTCTCCCCCTGAGTCACTTCACAGCTTGGAGTGCCTGACAGGGTGCCTAGAGACGAAAGAGCAAAGGGGGAAGGCCTCTGGCTCTACTGGTTGCCCACGGGCAGACAAGATCTGCTGGTCTATCTGCAAGGTCTAGAGAGTGGTGATTGACCGGGGATCTACATCACGGGCCGACCCTGGCCAGGTGAAGCTTGCTGACATGTGGCAGCCTCTCCGGAGACTACTAATTCCGCTGGTCACATTGTATGCAAATACCCAGCTGAGAGCACAGGGCAGAAAACATTGACACATACCTGCCAGAGGCCTATTCTGGGTCTGAAGAGTCCACCCTCATCTCCAGCGACTCAGCATTTCAGCACACACTTTGCCTGCACACATGGAATCCGCCTCTCTCCACAAATGCCTTCTCCTGCGAGGAAACACAGGATGTCACTCAGCCAAAGGAGAGCACAGGCAAAGTCAACTGAAGCCCGCCTTTTCACGATTTTGCCCTGTGCTGGTCCACAGGCTCCGGGGCACACTGCGTGTGCGTCACTTCTCCGAAGACAAGGCCGAAATTCGGGCATCCAGGGCCCTAGCAGTCCAGAGTCTGCGGATGGCGGCATATGGATCACCTCTTTGCCACGTACAGGAGGGAGGCCTGGGCCCTAGCCTGGCCCCGCTAGAGCTCCACGACCTCAGCTATTTTCCCTGACCTTTGGCCCGTGCCCCCGTGAGTGTGTGATTTCTAGTTCCACTTCTCCTCCGACCACTCTCAATCCGCCACCTGCGGATACCTCAGCGTGGACGTGAACATCTATCACTGTCTGCAGTGTCACGGGTCACTAGGAGTCTAGGCTCAGGCTGACCTTGGCTGTCTTCTGCCCAGGCAAGGAGCCTAATCCTTCAAAGGAAATGAGGACACGTGGTCACTGGCCGACATCCTTTCTTTCATCCACACAGCGGTCTGTACGAGGGTAAAGAGGCCAGGTAGGACAGGTGAAGGCTGAGTGCGGGGCCTAAGGCTTCTTTCTCAATCACCACGGAGACAGCCACCGGAAGGCTGGGCGGAACTTCTGACGGGGACGGGTCACAAACTCTGAGCCAATAGGAGAGGTCCGGCCTAACAGGCCATTTAGGCAGAGGCCTCCATTTTACCCATGGACACACAACGGCCCCTTCTGTCCTTGGCCACAAAATCGAGGGCACCCAGGGAATAACGTCACAGCAGGCAACCCCTGATGTGGACAGGTTCGACATACTGGGACAGCAGGCAGGTACCTCTTGTCCACTTACGCTGGGATATCAGTAGGCAAGGCGCCCTTCCTCAGCATCTATGGCCCCTCTCTGTATGTGTTCATTCAGAGAAATCTCTCCGTTCTACCCCTGAGACAAATCACAGCTATGAGGGGCCTGAGAGAGAGCCTGGAGAGGAAACAGGGGAGGCTTCTGGCCGTACCGCGTCCCCGTGGGTAGAGAACAGCAGTTAGTCTCTCTGGAAGGTCTTAGCTTCTGTTGCTTGACATGGGCAATACGGGAGGGGCGGACCCTGGCCAGGTGGAGCTTGTGGGCAGACGCAACCTCTGGGGGAAGAATAATTCCCCTGCTGCTTTGTATGCTGTAAACCTCCCCACGCCAGGTGGGATGGGCAGAGAACATTGACCCACAACTGCCAGGGGCCTTTCCTGGGACTGAAGATCCCAACCTGGTCTCAACCTTGTCGCCTTCTCAGCACATACCTTTCCTGCACACATAATCCTGCCTTTCTCCGTCACTGCCTGATCCTACTAGGAAAAAAGCATGCCGCCCAAAAAGGCCCATGTCAGGGAAATCGAGGAGACACTGCTGTTTTCCCAATTTTTGCTGTCTATATATCCCCGCCTCCGGTGGAAGGCTGCGTATGTGGCCGGGCAGCCAAGGCAAGGCCGAAATCCTGGCATCCTGGGCCCCAGCAATCCAATGGTTTACGGACGTGGGGACCCGGATGACATGTTTCCCACATACAGGAGGAATCCTTGGGCCCTTCACTGGCTCGCCCTTCAGCTCGGCCACGTCCACTACTGGCCCTGGCCTTTGGCCGGTGCCCCATTTAACGTGTGCTCCGGAGCGATGTTTCTCCACCCATCGCTATCATTCTGCCACCAGGGGATATGTGAGAGTGGGAGTCACCATTTGTCACTGGCAGCAGTGTCACAAGTCACTAGACTTCCAGGTACCAGCTGGCCTAGGCTGCCTTCTGCCCCAGGCAAGGTCCCGAATCCTTTACCCCAGATGCTGACACCTGGGCGCTGGCGGATATTCATTTTTAGCAATACAGAGGTCTGAGTGAGGGTCAGCAGGCCAGCTAGGTGAAGTCAAGGCCAGGTGGGCGGGACTAAGGCTCCTTTGCCATCACCATGGAGACAGTCCCACCACCGGAACAGTGGGCGGAGCTTATGATGGGCCTGGTGACAAGACTGAGCCAACGGCAGAGATCTGGCCCGCCAGGCAGATGACACAGGGCCCTCCATTATGACCTATGACACCTAGTGGCCACAGGATTTGAGCACACCCTGGGAAAGCCTACGCAGGCACAGGGGAGCTTCTGGTTCCGACTGGTTCAGGGCATTGCTACAACAGGCCAGGTACCTCTTTCCCACTTTCCAGAGGATATCAGTACGCAATGCCACCCCACTCAGCATCTCTTGCCTCTCTCTGTCTCTCTCTGGATGTGTTCGCTCTCTGAAATCTCTTCCTTCTCCCCCTGAGTCACTTCACAGCTTGGAGTGCCTGACAGGGTGCCTAGAGACGAAAGAGCAAAGGGGGAAGGCCTCTGGCTCTACTGGTTGCCCACGGGCAGACAAGATCTGCTGGTCTATCTGCAAGGTCTAGAGAGTGGTGATTGACCGGGGATCTACATCACGGGCCGACCCTGGCCAGGTGAAGCTTGCTGACATGTGGCAGCCTCTCCGGAGACTACTAATTCCGCTGGTCACATTGTATGCAAATACCCAGCTGAGAGCACAGGGCAGAAAACATTGACGCATACCTGCCAGGGGCCTATTCTGGGTCTGAAGAGTCCACCCTGGTCTCCAGCGACTCAGCATCTCAGCACACACTTTGCCTGCACACATGGAATCCGCCTCTCTCCACAAATGCCTTCTCCTGCTAGGAAACACAGGATGTCACTCAGCCAAAGGAGAGCACAGGCAAAGTCAACTGAAGCCCGCCTTTTCACGATTTTGCCCTGTGCTGGTCCACAGGCTCCGGGGCACACTGCGTGTGCGTCACTTCTCCGAAGACAAGGCCGAAATTCGGGCATCCAGGGCCCTAGCAGTCCAGAGTCTGCGGATGGCGGCATATGGATCACCTCTTTGCCACGTACAGGAGGGAGGCCTGGGCCCTAGCCTGGCCCCGCTAGAGCTCCACGACCTCAGCTATTTTCCCTGACCTTTGGCCCGTGCCCCCGTGAGTGTGTGATTTCTAGTTCCACTTCTCCTCCGACCACTCTCAATCCGCCACCTGCGGATACCTCAGCGTGGACGTGAACATCTATCACTGTCTGCAGTGTCACAGGTCACTAGGAGTCTAGGCTCAGGCTGACCTTGGCTGTCTTCTGCCCAGGCAAGGAGCCTAATCCTTCAAAGGAAATGAGGACACGTGGTCACTGGCCGACATCCTTTCTTTCATCCACACAGCGGTCTGTACGAGGGTAAAGAGGCCAGGTAGGACAGGTGAAGGCTGAGTGCGGGGCCTAAGGCTTCTTTCTCAATCACCACGGAGACAGCCACCGGAAGGCTGGGCGGAACTTCTGACGGGGACGGGTCACAAACTCTGAGCCAATAGGAGAGGTCCGGCCTAACAGGCCAGTTAGGCAGAGGCCTCCATTTTACCCATGGACACACAACGGCCCCTTCTGTCCTTGGCCACAAAATCGAGGGCACCCAGGGAATAACTTCACAGCAGGCAACCCCTGATGTGGACAGGTTCGACATACTGGGACAGCAGGCAGGTACCTCTTGTCCACTTACGCTGGGATATCAGTAGGCAAGGCGCCCTTCCTCAGCATCTATGGCCCCTCTCTGTATGTGTTCATTCAGAGAAATCTCTCCGTTCTACCCCTGAGACAAATCACAGCTATGAGGGGCCTGAGAGAGAGCCTGGAGAGGAAACAGGGGAGGCTTCTGGCTGTACCGCGTCCCCGTGGGTAGAGAACAGCAGTTAGTCTCTCTGGAAGGTCTTAGCTTCTGTTGCTTGACATGGGCAATACGGGAGGGGCGGACCCTGGCCAGGTGGAGCTTGTGGGCAGACGCAACCTCTGGGGGAAGAATAATTCCGCTGCTGCTTTGTATGCTGTAAACCTCCCCACGCCAGGTGGGATGGGCAGAGAACATTGACCCACAACTGCCAGGGGCCTTTCCTGGGACTGAAGATCCCAACCTGGTCTCAACCTTGTCGCCTTCTCAGCACATACCTTTCCTGCACACATAATCCTGCCTTTCTCCGTCACTGCCTGATCCTACTAGGAAAAAAGCATGCCGCCCAAAAAGGCCCATGTCAGGGAAATCGAGGAGACACTGCCGTTTTCCCAATTTTTGCTGTCTACATATCCCCGCCTCCGGTGGAAGGCTGCGTATGTGGCCGGGCAGCCAAGGCAAGGCCGAAATCCCGGCATCCTGGGCCCCAGCAATCCAATGGTTTACGGACGTGGGGACCCGGATGACATGTTTCCCACATACAGGAGGAATCCTTGGGCCCTTCACTGGCTCGCCCTTCAGCTCGGCCACGTCCACTACTGGCCCTGGCCTTTGGCCGGTGCCCCATTTAACGTGTGCTCCGGAGCGATGTTTCTCCACCCGTCGCTATCATTCTGCCACCAGGGGATATGTGAGAGTGGGAGTCACCATTTGTCACTGGCAGCAGTGTCACAAGTCACTAGACTTCCAGGTACCAGCTGGCCTAGGCTGCCTTCTGCCCCAGGCAAGGTCCCGAATCCTTTATCCCAGATGCTGACACCTGGGCGCTGGCGGATATTCATTTTTAGCAACACAGATTTCTGAGTGATGGTCAGCAGGCCAGCTAGGTGAAGTCAAGGCCAGGTGGGCGGGACTAAGGCTCCTTTGCCATCACCATGGAGACAGTCCCACCACCGGAACAGTGGGCGGAGCTAATGATGGGCCTGGTCACAAGACTGAGCCAATGGCAGAGATCTGGCCCGCCAGGCAGATGACACAGGGCCCTCCATTATGACCTATGACACCTAGTGGCCACAGGATTTGAGCACACCCTGGGAAAGCCTACGCAGGCACAGGGGAGCTTCTGGTTCCGACTGGTTCAGGGCATTGCTACAACAGGCCAGGTACCTCTTTCCCACTTTCCAGAGGATATCAGTACGCAATGCCACCCCACTCAGCATCTCTTGCCTCTCTCTGTCTCTCTCTGGATGTGTTCGCTCTCTGAAATCTCTTCCTTCTCCCCCTGAGTCACTTCACAGCTTGGAGTGCCTGACAGGGTGCCTAGAGACGAAAGAGCAAAGGGGGAAGGCCTCTGGCTCTACTGGTTGCCCACAGGCAGACAAGATCTGCTGGTCTATCTGCAAGGTCTAGAGAGTGGTGATTGACCGGGGATCTACATCACGGGCCGACCCTGGCCAGGTGAAGCTTGCTGACATGTGGCAGCCTCTCCGGAGACTACTAATTCCGCTGGTCACATTGTATGCAAATACCCAGCTGAGAGCACAGGGCAGAAAACATTGACACATACCTGCCAGAGGCCTATTCTGGGTCTGAAGAGTCCACCCTGGTCTCCAGCGACTCAGCATCTCAGCACACACTTTGCCTGCACACATGGAATCCGCATCTCTCCACAAATGCCTTCTCCTGCTAGGAAACACAGGATGTCACTCAGCCAAAGGAGAGCACAGGCAAAGTCAACTGAAGCCCGCCTTTTCACGATTTTGCCCTGTGCTGGTCCACAGGCTCCGGGGCACACTGCGTGTGCGTCACTTCTCCGAAGACAAGGCCGAAATTCGGGCATCCAGAGCCCTAGCAGTCCAGAGTCTGCGGATGGCGGCATATGGATCACCTCTTTGCCACGTACAGGAGGGAGGCCTGGGCCCTAGCCTGGCCCCGCTAGAGCTCCACGACCTCAGCTATTTTCCCTGACCTTTGGCCCGTGCCCCCGTGAGTGTGTGATTTCTAGTTCCACTTCTCCTCCGACCACTCTCAATCCGCCACCTGCGGATACCTCAGCGTGGACGTGAACATCTATCACTGTCTGCAGTGTCACGGGTCACTAGGAGTCTAGGCTCAGGCTGACCTTGGCTGTCTTCTGCCCAGGCAAGGAGCCTAATCCTTCAAAGGAAATGAGGACACGTGGTCACTGGCCGACATCCTTTCTTTCATCCACACAGCGGTCTGTACGAGGGTAAAGAGGCCAGGTAGGACAGGTGAAGGCTGAGTGCGGGGCCTAAGGCTTCTTTCTCAATCACCACGGAGACAGCCACCGGAAGGCTGGGCGGAACTTCTGACGGGGACGGGTCACAAACTCTGAGCCAATAGGAGAGGTCCGGCCTAACAGGCCAGTTAGGCAGAGGCCTCCATTTTACCCATGGACACACAACGGCCCCTTCTGTCCTTGGCCACAAAATCGAGGGCACCCAGGGAATAACTTCACAGCAGGCAACCCCTGATGTGGACAGGTTCGACATACTGGGACAGCAGGCAGGTACCTCTTGTCCACTTACGCTGGGATATCAGTAGGCAAGGCGCCCTTCCTCAGCATCTATGGCCCCTCTCTGTATGTGTTCATTCAGAGAAATCTCTCCGTTCTACCCGAGACAAATCACAGCTATGAGGGGCCTGAGAGAGAGCCTGGAGAGGAAACAGGGGAGGCTTCTGGCTGTACCGCGTCCCCGTGGGTAGAGAACAGCAGTTAGTCTCTCTGGAAGGTCTTAGCTTCTGTTGCTTGACATGGGCAATACGGGAGGGGCGGACCCTGGCCAGGTGGAGCTTGTGGGCAGACGCAACCTCTGGGGGAAGAATAATTCCGCTGCTGCTTTGTATGCTGTAAACCTCCCCACGCCAGGTGGGATGGGCAGAGAACATTGACCCACAACTGCCAGGGGCCTTTCCTGGGACTGAAGATCCCAACCTGGTCTCAACCTTGTCGCCTTCTCAGCACATACCTTTCCTGCACACATAATCCTGCCTTTCTCCGTCACTGCCTGATCCTACTAGGAAAAAAGCATGCCGCCCAAAAAGGCCCATGTCAGGGAAATCGAGGAGACACTGCCGTTTTCCCAATTTTTGCTGTCTACATATCCCCGCCTCCGGTGGAAGGCTGCGTATGTGGCCGGGCAGCCAAGGCAAGGCCGAAATCCTGGCATCCTGGGCCCCAGCAATCCAATGGTTTACGGACGTGGGGACCCGGATGACATGTTTCCCACATACAGGAGGAATCCTTGGGCCCTTCACTGGCTCGCCCTTCAGCTCGGCCACGTCCACTACTGGCCCTGGCCTTTGGCCGGTGCCCCATTTAACGTGTGCTCCGGAGCGATGTTTCTCCACCCATCGCTATCATTCTGCCACCAGGGGATATGTGAGAGTGGGAGTCACCATTTGTCACTGGCAGCAGTGTCACAAGTCACTAGACTTCCAGGTACCAGCTGGCCTAGGCTGCCTTCTGCCCCAGGCAAGGTCCCGAATCCTTTATCCCAGATGCTGACACCTGGGCGCTGGCGGATATTCATTTTTAGCAACACAGAGGTCTGAGTGAGGGTCAGCAGGCCAGCTAGGTGAAGTCAAGGCCAGGTGGGCGGGACTAAGGCTCCTTTGCCATCACCATGGAGACAGTCCCACCACCGGAACAGTGGGCGGAGCTTATGATGGGCCTGGTGACAAGACTGAGCCAATGGCAGAGATCTGGCCCGCCAGGCAGATGACACAGGGCCCTCCATTATGACCTATGACACCTAGTGGCCACAGGATTTGAGCACACCCTGGGAAAGCCTACGCAGGCACAGGGGAGCTTCTGGTTCCGACTGGTTCAGGGCATTGCTACAACAGGCCAGGTACCTCTTTCCCACTTTCCAGAGGATATCAGTACGCAATGCCACCCCACTCAGCATCTCTTGCCTCTCTCTGTCTCTCTCTGGATGTGTTCGCTCTCTGAAATCTCTTCCTTCTCCCCCTGAGTCACTTCACAGCTTGGAGTGCCTGACAGGGTGCCTAGAGACGAAAGAGCAAAGGGGGAAGGCCTCTGGCTCTACTGGTTGCCCACGGGCAGACAAGATCTGCTGGTCTATCTGCAAGGTCTAGAGAGTGGTGATTGACCGGGGATCTACATCACGGGCCGACCCTGGCCAGGTGAAGCTTGCTGACATGTGGCAGCCTCTCCGGAGACTACTAATTCCGCTGGTCACATTGTATGCAAATACCCAGCTGAGAGCACAGGGCAGAAAACATTGACACATACCTGCCAGAGGCCTATTCTGGGTCTGAAGAGTCCACCCTGGTCTCCAGCGACTCAGCATCTCAGCACACACTTTGCCTGCACACATGGAATCCGCCTCTCTCCACAAATGCCTTCTCCTGCTAGGAAACACAGGATGTCACTCAGCCAAAGGAGAGCACAGGCAAAGTCAACTGAAGCCCGCCTTTTCACGATTTTGCCCTGTGCTGGTCCACAGGCTCCGGGGCACACTGCGTGTGCGTCACTTCTCCGAAGACAAGGCCGAAATTCGGGCATCCAGAGCCCTAGCAGTCCAGAGTCTGCGGATGGCGGCATATGGATCACCTCTTTGCCACGTACAGGAGGGAGGCCTGGGCCCTAGCCTGGCCCCGCTAGAGCTCCACGACCTCAGCTATTTTCCCTGACCTTTGGCCCGTGCCCCCGTGAGTGTGTGATTTCTAGTTCCACTTCTCCTCCGACCACTCTCAATCCGCCACCTGCGGATACCTCAGCGTGGACGTGAACATCTATCACTGTCTGCAGTGTCACAGGTCACTAGGAGTCTAGGCTCAGGCTGACCTTGGCTGTCTTCTGCCCAGGCAAGGAGCCTAATCCTTCAAAGGAAATGAGGACACGTGGTCACTGGCCGACATCCTTTCTTTCATCCACACAGCGGTCTGTACGAGGGTAAAGAGGCCAGGTAGGACAGGTGAAGGCTGAGTGCGGGGCCTAAGGCTTCTTTCTCAATCACCACGGAGACAGCCACCGGAAGGCTGGGCGGAACTTCTGACGGGGACGGGTCACAAACTCTGAGCCAATAGGAGAGGTCCGGCCTAACAGGCCAGTTAGGCAGAGGCCTCCATTTTACCCATGGACACACAACGGCCCCTTCTGTCCTTGGCCGCAAAATCGAGGGCACCCAGGGAATAACTTCACAGCAGGCAACCCCTGATGTGGACAGGTTCGACATACTGGGACAGCAGGCAGGTACCTCTTGTCCACTTACGCTGGGATATCAGTAGGCAAGGCGCCCTTCCTCAGCATCTATGGCCCCTCTCTGTATGTGTTCATTCAGAGAAATCTCTCCGTTCTACCCCTGAGACAAATCACAGCTATGAGGGGCCTGAGAGAGAGCCTGGAGAGGAAACAGGGGAGGCTTCTGGCTGTACCGCGTCCCCGTGGGTAGAGAACAGCAGTTAGTCTCTCTGGAAGGTCTTAGCTTCTGTTGCTTGACATGGGCAATACGGTAGGGGCGGACCCTGGCCAGGTGGAGCTTGTGGGCAGACGCGACCTCTGGGGGAAGAATAATTCCGCTGCTGCTTTGTATGCTGTAAACCTCCCCACGCCAGGTGGGATGGGCAGAGAACATTGACCCACAACTGCCAGGGGCCTTTCCTGGGACTGAAGATCCCAACCTGGTCTCAACCTTGTCGCCTTCTCAGCACATACCTTTCCTGCACACATAATCCTGCCTTTCTCCGTCACTGCCTGATCCTACTAGGAAAAAAGCATGCCGCCCAAAAAGGCCCATGTCAGGGAAATCGAGGAGACACTGCCGTTTTCCCAATTTTTGCTGTCTACATATCCCCGCCTCCGGTGGAAGGCTGCGTATGTGGCCGGGCAGCCAAGGCAAGGCCGAAATCCTGGCATCCTGGGCCCCAGCAATCCAATGGTTTACGGACGTGGGGACCCGGATGACATGTTTCCCACATACAGGAGGAATCCTTGGGCCCTTCACTGGCTCGCCCTTCAGCTCGGCCACGTCCACTACTGGCCCTGGCCTTTGGCCGGTGCCCCATTTAACGTGTGCTCCGGAGCGATGTTTCTCCACCCATCGCTATCATTCTGCCACCAGGGGATATGTGAGAGTGGGAGTCACCATTTGTCACTGGCAGCAGTGTCACAAGTCACTAGACTTCCAGGTACCAGCTGGCCTAGGCTGCCTTCTGCCCCAGGCAAGGTCCCGAATCCTTTACCCCAGATGCTGACACCTGGGCGCTGGCGGATATTCATTTTTAGCAACACAGAGTTCTGAGTGAGGGTCAGCAGGCCAGCTAGGTGAAGTCAAGGCCAGGTGGGCGGGACTAAGGCTCCTTTGCCATCACCATGGAGACAGTCCCACCACCGGAACAGTGGGCGGAGCTTATGATGGGCCTGGTGACAAGACTGAGCCAATGGCAGAGATCTGGCCCGCCAGGCAGATGACACAGGGCCCTCCATTATGACCTATGACACCTAGTGGCCACAGGATTTGAGCACACCCTGGGAAAGCCTACGCAGGCACAGGGGAGCTTCTGGTTCCGACTGGTTCAGGGCATTGCTACAACAGGCCAGGTACCTCTTTCCCACTTTCCAGAGGATATCAGTACGCAATGCCACCCCACTCAGCATCTCTTGCCTCTCTCTGTCTCTCTCTGGATGTGTTCGCTCTCTGAAATCTCTTCCTTCTCCCCCTGAGTCACTTCACAGCTTGGAGTGCCTGACAGGGTGCCTAGAGACGAAAGAGCAAAGGGGGAAGGCCTCTGGCTCTACTGGTTGCCCACGGGCAGACAAGATCTGCTGGTCTACCTGCAAGGTCTAGAGAGTGGTGATTGACCGGGGATCTACATCACGGGCCGACCCTGGCCAGGTGAAGCTTGCTGACATGTGGCAGCCTCTCCGGAGACTACTAATTCCGCTGGTCACATTGTATGCAAATACCCAGCTGAGAGCACAGGGCAGAAAACATTGACACATACCTGCCAGAGGCCTATTCTGGGTCTGAAGAGTCCACCCTGGTCTCCAGCGACTCAGCATCTCAGCACACACTTTGCCTGCACACATGGAATCCGCCTCTCTCCACAAATGCCTTCTCCTGCTAGGAAACACAGGATGTCACTCAGCCAAAGGAGAGCACAGGCAAAGTCAACTGAAGCCCGCCTTTTCACGATTTTGCCCTGTGCTGGTCCACAGGCTCCGGGGCACACTGCGTGTGCGTCACTTCTCTGAAGACAAGGCCGAAATTCGGGCATCCAGGGCCCTAGCAGTCCAGAGTCTGCGGATGGCGGCATATGGATCACCTCTTTGCCACGTACAGGAGGGAGGCCTGGGCCCTAGCCTGGCCCCGCTAGAGCTCCACGACCTCAGCTATTTTCCCTGACCTTTGGCCCGTGCCCCCGTGAGTGTGTGATTTCTAGTTCCACTTCTCCTCCGACCACTCTCAATCCGCCACCTGCGGATACCTCAGCGTGGACGTGAACATCTATCACTGTCTGCAGTGTCACGGGTCACTAGGAGTCTAGGCTCAGGCTGACCTTGGCTGTCTTCTGCCCAGGCAAGGAGCCTAATCCTTCAAAGGAAATGAGGACACGTGGTCACTGGCCGACATCCTTTCTTTCATCCACACAGCGGTCTGTACGAGGGTAAAGAGGCCAGGTAGGACAGGTGAAGGCTGAGTGCGGGGCCTAAGGCTTCTTTCTCAATCACCACGGAGACAGCCACCGGAAGGCTGGGCGGAACTTCTGACGGGGACGGGTCACAAACTCCGAGCCAATAGGAGAGGTCCGGCCTAAGAGGCCAGTTAGGCAGAGGCCTCCATTTTACCCATGGACACACAACGGCCCCTTCTGTCCTTGGCCACAAAATCGAGGGCACCCAGGGAATAACTTCACAGCAGGCAACCCCTGATGTGGACAGGTTCGACATACTGGGACAGCAGGCAGGTACCTCTTGTCCACTTACGCTGGGATATCAGTAGGCAAGGCGCCCTTCCTCAGCATCTATGGCCCCTCTCTGTATGTGTTCATTCAGAGAAATCTCTCCGTTCTACCCCTGAGACAAATCACAGCTATGAGGGGCCTGAGAGAGAGCCTGGAGAGGAAACAGGGGAGGCTTCTGGCTGTACCGCGTCCCCGTGGGTAGAGAACAGCAGTTAGTCTCTCTGGAAGGTCTTAGCTTCTGTTGCTTGACATGGGCAATACGGGAGGGGCGGACCCTGGCCAGGTGGAGCTTGTGGGCAGACGCAACCTCTGGGGGAAGAATAATTCCGCTGCTGCTTTGTATGCTGTAAACCTCCCCACGCCAGGTGGGATGGGCAGAGAACATTGACCCACAACTGCCAGGGGCCTTTCCTGGGACTGAAGATCCCAACCTGGTCTCAACCTTGTCGCCTTCTCAGCACATACCTTTCCTGCACACATAATCCTGCCTTTCTCCGTCACTGCCTGATCCTACTAGGAAAAAAGCATGCCGCCCAAAAAGGCCCATGTCAGGGAAATCGAGGAGACACTGCCGTTTTCCCAATTTTTGCTGTCTACATATCCCCGCCTCCGGTGGAAGGCTGCGTATGTGGCCGGGCAGCCAAGGCAAGGCCGAAATCCTGGCATCCTGGGCCCCAGCAATCCAATGGTTTACGGACGTGGGGACCCGGATGACATGTTTCCCACATACAGGAGGAATCCTTGGGCCCTTCACTGGCTCGCCCTTCAGCTCGGCCACGTCCACTACTGGCCCTGGCCTTTGGCCGGTGCCCCATTTAACGTGTGCTCCGGAGCGATGTTTCTCCACCCATCGCTATCATTCTGCCACCAGGGGATATGTGAGAGTGGGAGTCACCATTTGTCACTGGCAGCAGTGTCACAAGTCACTAGACTTCCAGGTACCAGCTGGCCTAGGCTGCCTTCTGCCCCAGGCAAGGTCCCGAATCCTTTATCCCAGATGCTGACACCTGGGCGCTGGCGGATATTCATTTTTAGCAACACAGAGGTCTGAGTGAGGGTCAGCAGGCCAGCTAGGTGAAGTCAAGGCCAGGTGGGCGGGACTAAGGCTCCTTTGCCATCACCATGGAGACAGTCCCACCACCGGAACAGTGGGCGGAGCTTATGATGGGCCTGGTGACAAGACTGAGCCAATGGCAGAGATCTGGCCCGCCAGGCAGATGACACAGGGCCCTCCATTATGACCTATGACACCTAGTGGCCACAGGATTTGAGCACACCCTGGGAAAGCCTACGCAGGCACAGGGGAGCTTCTGGTTCCGACTGGTTCAGGGCATTGCTACAACAGGCCAGGTACCTCTTTCCCACTTTCCAGAGGATATCAGTACGCAATGCCACCCCACTCAGCATCTCTTGCCTCTCTCTGTCTCTCTCTGGATGTGTTCGCTCTCTGAAATCTCTTCCTTCTCCCCCTGAGTCACTTCACAGCTTGGAGTGCCTGACAGGGTGCCTAGAGACGAAAGAGCAAAGGGGGAAGGCCTCTGGCTCTACTGGTTGCCCACGGGCAGACAAGATCTGCTGGTCTATCTGCAAGGTCTAGAGAGTGGTGATTGACCGGGGATCTACATCACGGGCCGACCCTGGCCAGGTGAAGCTTGCTGACATGTGGCAGCCTCTCCGGAGACTACTAATTCCGCTGGTCACATTGTATGCAAATACCCAGCTGAGAGCACAGGGCAGAAAACATTGACACATACCTGCCAGAGGCCTATTCTGGGTCTGAAGAGTCCACCCTGGTCTCCAGCGACTCAGCATCTCAGCACACACTTTGCCTGCACACATGGAATCCGCCTCTCTCCACAAATGCCTTCTCCTGCTAGGAAACACAGGATGTCACTCAGCCAAAGGAGAGCACAGGCAAAGTCAACTGAAGCCCGCCTTTTCACGATTTTGCCCTGTGCTGGTCCACAGGCTCCGGGGCACACTGCGTGTGCGTCACTTCTCCGAAGACAAGGCCGAAATTCGGGCATCCAGGGCCCTAGCAGTCCAGAGTCTGCGGATGGCGGCATATGGATCACCTCTTTGCCACGTACAGGAGGGAGGCCTGGGCCCTAGCCTGGCCCCGCTAGAGCTCCACGACCTCAGCTATTTTCCCTGACCTTTGGCCCGTGCCCCCGTGAGTGTGTGATTTCTAGTTCCACTTCTCCTCCGACCACTCTCAATCCGCCACCTGCGGATACCTCAGCGTGGACGTGAACATCTATCACTCTCTGCAGTGTCACGGGTCACTAGGAGTCTAGGCTCAGGCTGACCTTGGCTGTCTTCTGCCCAGGCAAGGAGCCTAATCCTTCAAAGGAAATGAGGACACGTGGTCACTGGCCGACATCCTTTCTTTCATCCACACAGCGGTCTGTACGAGGGTAAAGAGGCCAGGTAGGACAGGTGAAGGCTGAGTGCGGGGCCTAAGGCTTCTTTCTCAATCACCACGGAGACAGCCACCGGAAGGCTGGGCGGAACTTCTGACGGGGACGGGTCACAAACTCTGAGCCAATAGGAGAGGTCCGGCCTAACAGGCCAGTTAGGCAGAGGCCTCCATTTTACCCATGGACACACAACGGCCCCTTCTGTCCTTGGCCACAAAATCGAGGGCACCCAGGGAATAACTTCACAGCAGGCAACCCCTGATGTGGACAGGTTCGACATACTGGGACAGCAGGCAGGTACCTCTTGTCCACTTACGCTGGGATATCAGTAGGCAAGGCGCCCTTCCTCAGCATCTATGGCCCCTCTCTGTATGTGTTCATTCAGAGAAATCTCTCCGTTCTACCCCTGAGACAAATCACAGCTATGAGGGGCCTGAGAGAGAGCCTGGAGAGGAAACAGGGGAGGCTTCTGGCTGTACCGCGTCCCCGTGGGTAGAGAACAGCAGTTAGTCTCTCTGGAAGGTCTTAGCTTCTGTTGCTTGACATGGGCAATACGGGAGGGGCGGACCCTGGCCAGGTGGAGCTTGTGGGCAGACGCAACCTCTGGGGGAAGAATAATTCCGCTGCTGCTTTGTATGCTGTAAACCTCCCCACGCCAGGTGGGATGGGCAGAGAACATTGACCCACAACTGCCAGGGGCCTTTCCTGGGACTGAAGATCCCAACCTGGTCTCAACCTTGTCGCCTTCTCAGCACATACCTTTCCTGCACACATAATCCTGCCTTTCTCCGTCACTGCCTGATCCTACTAGGAAAAAAGCATGCCGCCCAAAAAGGCCCATGTCAGGGAAATCGAGGAGACACTGCCGTTTTCCCAATTTTTGCTGTCTACATATCCCCGCCTCCGGTGGAAGGCTGCGTATGTGGCCGGGCAGCCAAGGCAAGGCCGAAATCCTGGCATCCTGGGCCCCAGCAATCCAATGGTTTACGGACGTGGGGACCCGGATGACATGTTTCCCACATACAGGAGGAATCCTTGGGCCCTTCACTGGCTCGCCCTTCAGCTCGGCCACGTCCACTACTGGCCCTGGCCTTTGGCCGGTGCCCCATTTAACGTGTGCTCCGGAGCGATGTTTCTCCACCCATCGCTATCATTCTGCCACCAGGGGATATGTGAGAGTGGGAGTCACCATTTGTCACTGGCAGCAGTGTCACAAGTCACTAGACTTCCAGGTACCAGCTGGCCTAGGCTGCCTTCTGCCCCAGGCAAGGTCCCGAATCCTTTATCCCAGATGCTGACACCTGGGCGCTGGCGGATATTCATTTTTAGCAACACAGAGGTCTGAGTGAGGGTCAGCAGGCCAGCTAGGTGAAGTCAAGGCCAGGTGGGCGGGACTAAGGCTCCTTTGCCATCACCATGGAGACAGTCCCACCACCGGAACAGTGGGCGGAGCTTATGATGGGCCTGGTGACAAGACTGAGCCAATGGCAGAGATCTGGCCCGCCAGGCAGATGACACAGGGCCCTCCATTATGACCTATGACACCTAGTGGCCACAGGATTTGAGCACACCCTGGGAAAGCCTACGCAGGCACAGGGGAGCTTCTGGTTCCGACTGGTTCAGGGCATTGCTACAACAGGCCAGGTACATAGAGAGATAGTATCAGAGGATATCAGTACGCAATGCCACCCCACTCAGCATCTCTTGCCTCTCTCTGTCTCTCTCTGGATGTGTTCGCTCTCTGAAATCTCTTCCTTCTCCCCCTGAGTCACTTCACAGCTTGGAGTGCCTGACAGGGTGCCTAGAGACGAAAGAGCAAAGGGGGAAGGCCTCTGGCTCTACTGGTTGCCCACGGGCAGACAAGATCTGCTGGTCTATCTGCAAGGTCTAGAGAGTGGTGATTGACCGGGGATCTACATCACGGGCCGACCCTGGCCAGGTGAAGCTTGCTGACATGTGGCAGCCTCTCCGGAGACTACTAATTCCGCTGGTCACATTGTATGCAAATACCCAGCTGAGAGCACAGGGCAGAAAACATTGACACATACCTGCCAGAGGCCTATTCTGGGTCTGAAGAGTCCACCCTGGTCTCCAGCGACTCAGCATCTCAGCACACACTTTGCCTGCACACATGGAATCCGCCTCTCTCCACAAATGCCTTCTCCTGCGAGGAAACACAGGATGTCACTCAGCCAAAGGAGAGCACAGGCAAAGTCAACTGAAGCCCGCCTTTTCACGATTTTGCCCTGTGCTGGTCCACAGGCTCCGGGGCACACTGCGTGTGCGTCACTTCTCCGAAGACAAGGCCGAAATTCGGGCATCCAGGGCCCTAGCAGTCCAGAGTCTGCGGATGGCGGCATATGGATCACCTCTTTGCCACGTACAGGAGGCAGGCCTGGGCCCTAGCCTGGCCCCGCTAGAGCTCCACGACCTCAGCTATTTTCCCTGACCTTTGGCCCGTGCCCCCGTGAGTGTGTGATTTCTAGTTCCACTTCTCCTCCGACCACTCTCAATCCGCCACCTGCGGATACCTCAGCGTGGACGTGAACATCTATCACTGTCTGCAGTGTCACGGGTCACTAGGAGTCTAGGCTCAGGCTGACCTTGGCTGTCTTCTGCCCAGGCAAGGAGCCTAATCCTTCAAAGGAAATGAGGACACGTGGTCACTGGCCGACATCCTTTCTTTCATCCACACAGCGGTCTGTACGAGGGTAAAGAGGCCAGGTAGGACAGGTGAAGGCTGAGTGCGGGGCCTAAGGCTTCTTTCTCAATCACCACGGAGACAGCCACCGGAAGGCTGGGCGGAACTTCTGACGGGGACGGGTCACAAACTCTGAGCCAATAGGAGAGGTCCGGCCTAACAGGCCAGTTAGGCAGAGGCCTCCATTTTACCCATGGACACACAACGGCCCCTTCTGTCCTTGGCCACAAAATCGAGGGCACCCAGGGAATAACTTCACAGCAGGCAACCCCTGATGTGGACAGGTTCGACATACTGGGACAGCAGGCAGGTACCTCTTGTCCACTTACGCTGGGATATCAGCAGGCAAGGCGCCCTTCCTCAGCATCTATGGCCCCTCTCTGTATGTGTTCATTCAGAGAAATCTCTCCGTTCTACCCCTGAGACAAATCACAGCTATGAGGGGCCTGAGAGAGAGCCTGGAGAGGAAACAGGGGAGGCTTCTGGCTGTACCGCGTCCCCGTGGGTAGAGAACAGCAGTTAGTCTCTCTGGAAGGTCTTAGCTTCTGTTGCTTGACATGGGCAATACGGGAGGGGCGGACCCTGGCCAGGTGGAGCTTGTGGGCAGACGCAACCTCTGGGGGAAGAATAATTCCGCTGCTGCTTTGTATGCTGTAAACCTCCCCACGCCAGGTGGGATGGGCAGAGAACATTGACCCACAACTGCCAGGGGCCTTTCCTGGGACTGAAGATCCCAACCTGGTCTCAACCTTGTCGCCTTCTCAGCACATACCTTTCCTGCACACATAATCCTGCCTTTCTCCGTCACTGCCTGATCCTACTAGGAAAAAAGCATGCCGCCCAAAAAGGCCCATGTCAGGGAAATCGAGGAGACACTGCCGTTTTCCCAATTTTTGCTGTCTACATATCCCCGCCTCCGGTGGAAGGCTGCGTATGTGGCCGGGCAGCCAAGGCAAGGCCGAAATCCTGGCATCCTGGGCCCCAGCAATCCAATGGTTTACGGACGTGGGGACCCGGATGACATGTTTCCCACATACAGGAGGAATCCTTGGGCCCTTCACTGGCTCGCCCTTCAGCTCGGCCACGTCCACTACTGGCCCTGGCCTTTGGCCGGTGCCCCATTTAACGTGTGCTCCGGAGCGATGTTTCTCCACCCATCGCTATCATTCTGCCACCAGGGGATATGTGAGAGTGGGAGTCACCATTTGTCACTGGCAGCAGTGTCACAAGTCACTAGACTTCCAGGTACCAGCTGGCCTAGGCTGCCTTCTGCCCCAGGCAAGGTCCCGAATCCTTTATCCCAGATGCTGACACCTGGGCGCTGGCGGATATTCATTTTTAGCAACACAGAGGTCTGAGTGAGGGTCAGCAGGCCAGCTAGGTGAAGTCAAGGCCAGGTGGGCGGGACTAAGGCTCCTTTGCCATCACCATGGAGACAGTCCCACCACCGGAACAGTGGGCGGAGCTTATGATGGGCCTGGTGACAAGACTGAGCCAATGGCAGAGATCTGGCCCGCCAGGCAGATGACACAGGGCCCTCCATTATGACCTATGACACCTAGTGGCCACAGGATTTGAGCACACCCTGGGAAAGCCTACGCAGGCACAGGGGAGCTTCTGGTTCCGACTGGTTCAGGGCATTGCTACAACAGGCCAGGTACCTCTTTCCCACTTTCCAGAGGATATCAGTACGCAATGCCACCCCACTCAGCATCTCTTGCCTCTCTCTGTCTCTCTCTGGATGTGTTCGCTCTCTGAAATCTCTTCCTTCTCCCCCTGAGTCACTTCACAGCTTGGAGTGCCTGACAGGGTGCCTAGAGACGAAAGAGCAAAGGGGGAAGGCCTCTGGCTCTACTGGTTGCCCACGGGCAGACAAGATCTGCTGGTCTACCTGCAAGGTCTAGAGAGTGGTGATTGACCGGGGATCTACATCACGGGCCGACCCTGGCCAGGTGAAGCTTGCTGACATGTGGCAGCCTCTCCGGAGACTACTAATTCCGCTGGTCACATTGTATGCAAATACCCAGCTGAGAGCACAGGGCAGAAAACATTGACACATACCTGCCAGAGGCCTATTCTGGGTCTGAAGAGTCCACCCTGGTCTCCAGCGACTCAGCATCTCAGCACACACTTTGCCTGCACACATGGAATCCGCCTCTCTCCACAAATGCCTTCTCCTGCGAGGAAACACAGGATGTCACTCAGCCAAAGGAGAGCACAGGCAAAGTCAACTGAAGCCCGCCTTTTCACGATTTTGCCCTGTGCTGGTCCACAGGCTCCGGGGCACACTGCGTGTGCGTCACTTCTCCGAAGACAAGGCCGAAATTCGGGCATCCAGGGCCCTAGCAGTCCAGAGTCTGCGGATGGCGGCATATGGATCACCTCTTTGCCACGTACAGGAGGCAGGCCTGGGCCCTAGCCTGGCCCCGCTAGAGCTCCACGACCTCAGCTATTTTCCCTGACCTTTGGCCCGTGCCCCCGTGAGTGTGTGATTTCTAGTTCCACTTCTCCTCCGACCACTCTCAATCCGCCACCTGCGGATACCTCAGCGTGGACGTGAACATCTATCACTGTCTGCAGTGTCACAGGTCACTAGGAGTCTAGGCTCAGGCTGACCTTGGCTGTCTTCTGCCCAGGCAAGGAGCCTAATCCTTCAAAGGAAATGAGGACACGTGGTCACTGGCCGACATCCTTTCTTTCATCCACACAGCGGTCTGTACGAGGGTAAAGAGGCCAGGTAGGACAGGTGAAGGCTGAGTGCGGGGCCTAAGGCTTCTTTCTCAATCACCACGGAGACAGCCACCGGAAGGCTGGGCGGAACTTCTGACGGGGACGGGTCACAAACTCTGAGCCAATAGGAGAGGTCCGGCCTAACAGGCCAGTTAGGCAGAGGCCTCCATTTTACCCATGGACACACAACGGCCCCTTCTGTCCTTGGCCACAAAATCGAGGGCACCCAGGGAATAACTTCACAGCAGGCAACCCCTGATGTGGACAGGTTCGACATACTGGGACAGCAGGCAGGTACCTCTTGTCCACTTACGCTGGGATATCAGCAGGCAAGGCGCCCTTCCTCAGCATCTATGGCCCCTCTCTGTATGTGTTCATTCAGAGAAATCTCTCCGTTCTACCCCTGAGACAAATCACAGCTATGAGGGGCCTGAGAGAGAGCCTGGAGAGGAAACAGGGGAGGCTTCTGGCTGTACCGCGTCCCCGTGGGTAGAGAACAGCAGTTAGTCTCTCTGGAAGGTCTTAGCTTCTGTTGCTTGACATGGGCAATACGGGAGGGGCGGACCCTGGCCAGGTGGAGCTTGTGGGCAGACGCAACCTCTGGGGGAAGAATAATTCCGCTGCTGCTTTGTATGCTGTAAACCTCCCCACGCCAGGTGGGATGGGCAGAGAACATTGACCCACAACTGCCAGGGGCCTTTCCTGGGACTGAAGATCCCAACCTGGTCTCAACCTTGTCGCCTTCTCAGCACATACCTTTCCTGCACACATAATCCTGCCTTTCTCCGTCACTGCCTGATCCTACTAGGAAAAAAGCATGCCGCCCAAAAAGGCCCATGTCAGGGAAATCGAGGAGACACTGCCGTTTTCCCAATTTTTGCTGTCTACATATCCCCGCCTCCGGTGGAAGGCTGCGTATGTGGCCGGGCAGCCAAGGCAAGGCCGAAATCCTGGCATCCTGGGCCCCAGCAATCCAATGGTTTACGGACGTGGGGACCCGGATGACATGTTTCCCACATACAGGAGGAATCCTTGGGCCCTTCACTGGCTCGCCCTTCAGCTCGGCCACGTCCACTACTGGCCCTGGCCTTTGGCCGGTGCCCCATTTAACGTGTGCTCCGGAGCGATGTTTCTCCACCCATCGCTATCATTCTGCCACCAGGGGATATGTGAGAGTGGGAGTCACCATTTGTCACTGGCAGCAGTGTCACAAGTCACTAGACTTCCAGGTACCAGCTGGCCTAGGCTGCCTTCTGCCCCAGGCAAGGTCCCGAATCCTTTATCCCAGATGCTGACACCTGGGCGCTGGCGGATATTCATTTTTAGCAACACAGAGGTCTGAGTGAGGGTCAGCAGGCCAGCTAGGTGAAGTCAAGGCCAGGTGGGCGGGACTAAGGCTCCTTTGCCATCACCATGGAGACAGTCCCACCACCGGAACAGTGGGCGGAGCTTATGATGGGCCTGGTGACAAGACTGAGCCAATGGCAGAGATCTGGCCCGCCAGGCAGATGACACAGGGCCCTCCATTATGACCTATGACACCTAGTGGCCACAGGATTTGAGCACACCCTGGGAAAGCCTACGCAGGCACAGGGGAGCTTCTGGTTCCGACTGGTTCAGGGCATTGCTACAACAGGCCAGGTACCTCTTTCCCACTTTCCAGAGGATATCAGTACGCAATGCCACCCCACTCAGCATCTCTTGCCTCTCTCTGTCTCTCTCTGGATGTGTTCGCTCTCTGAAATCTCTTCCTTCTCCCCCTGAGTCACTTCACAGCTTGGAGTGCCTGACAGGGTGCCTAGAGACGAAAGAGCAAAGGGGGAAGGCCTCTGGCTCTACTGGTTGCCCACGGGCAGACAAGATCTGCTGGTCTACCTGCAAGGTCTAGAGAGTGGTGATTGACCGGGGATCTACATCACGGGCCGACCCTGGCCAGGTGAAGCTTGCTGACATGTGGCAGCCTCTCCGGAGACTACTAATTCCGCTGGTCACATTGTATGCAAATACCCAGCTGAGAGCACAGGGCAGAAAACATTGACACATACCTGCCAGAGGCCTATTCTGGGTCTGAAGAGTCCACCCTGGTCTCCAGCGACTCAGCATCTCAGCACACACTTTGCCTGCACACATGGAATCCGCCTCTCTCCACAAATGCCTTCTCCTGCGAGGAAACACAGGATGTCACTCAGCCAAAGGAGAGCACAGGCAAAGTCAACTGAAGCCCGCCTTTTCACGATTTTGCCCTGTGCTGGTCCACAGGCTCCGGGGCACACTGCGTGTGCGTCACTTCTCCGAAGACAAGGCCGAAATTCGGGCATCCAGGGCCCTAGCAGTCCAGAGTCTGCGGATGGCGGCATATGGATCACCTCTTTGCCACGTACAGGAGGGAGGCCTGGGCCCTAGCCTGGCCCCGCTAGAGCTCCACGACCTCAGCTATTTTCCCTGACCTTTGGCCCGTGCCCCCGTGAGTGTGTGATTTCTAGTTCCACTTCTCCTCCGACCACTCTCAATCCGCCACCTGCGGATACCTCAGCGTGGACGTGAACATCTATCACTGTCTGCAGTGTCACAGGTCACTAGGAGTCTAGGCTCAGGCTGACCTTGGCTGTCTTCTGCCCAGGCAAGGAGCCTAATCCTTCAAAGGAAATGAGGACACGTGGTCACTGGCCGACATCCTTTCTTTCATCCACACAGCGGTCTGTACGAGGGTAAAGAGGCCAGGTAGGACAGGTGAAGGCTGAGTGCGGGGCCTAAGGCTTCTTTCTCAATCACCACGGAGACAGCCACCGGAAGGCTGGGCGGAACTTCTGACGGGGACGGGTCACAAACTCTGAGCCAATAGGAGAGGTCCGGCCTAACAGGCCAGTTAGGCAGAGGCCTCCATTTTACCCATGGACACACAACGGCCCCTTCTGTCCTTGGCCACAAAATCGAGGGCACCCAGGGAATAACTTCACAGCAGGCAACCCCTGATGTGGACAGGTTCGACATACTGGGACAGCAGGCAGGTACCTCTTGTCCACTTACGCTGGGATATCAGTAGGCAAGGCGCCCTTCCTCAGCATCTATGGCCCCTCTCTGTATGTGTTCATTCAGAGAAATCTCTCCGTTCTACCCCTGAGACAAATCACAGCTATGAGGGGCCTGAGAGAGAGCCTGGAGAGGAAACAGGGGAGGCTTCTGGCTGTACCGCGTCCCCGTGGGTAGAGAACAGCAGTTAGTCTCTCTGGAAGGTCTTAGCTTCTGTTGCTTGACATGGGCAATACGGGAGGGGCGGACCCTGGCCAGGTGGAGCTTGTGGGCAGACGCAACCTCTGGGGGAAGAATAATTCCGCTGCTGCTTTGTATGCTGTAAACCTCCCCACGCCAGGTGGGATGGGCAGAGAACATTGACCCACAACTGCCAGGGGCCTTTCCTGGGACTGAAGATCCCAACCTGGTCTCAACCTTGTCGCCTTCTCAGCACATACCTTTCCTGCACACATAATCCTGCCTTTCTCCGTCACTGCCTGATCCTACTAGGAAAAAAGCATGCCGCCCAAAAAGGCCCATGTCAGGGAAATCGAGGAGACACTGCCGTTTTCCCAATTTTTGCTGTCTACATATCCCCGCCTCCGGTGGAAGGCTGCGTATGTGGCCGGGCAGCCAAGGCAAGGCCGAAATCCTGGCATCCTGGGCCCCAGCAATCCAATGGTTTACGGACGTGGGGACCCGGATGACATGTTTCCCACATACAGGAGGAATCCTTGGGCCCTTCACTGGCTCGCCCTTCAGCTCGGCCACGTCCACTACTGGCCCTGGCCTTTGGCCGGTGCCCCATTTAACGTGTGCTCTGGAGCGATGTTTCTCCACCCATCGCTATCATTCTGCCACCAGGGGATATGTGAGAGTGGGAGTCACCATTTGTCACTGGCAGCAGTGTCACAAGTCACTAGACTTCCAGGTACCAGCTGGCCTAGGCTGCCTTCTGCCCCAGGCAAGGTCCCGAATCCTTTATCCCAGATGCTGACACCTGGGCGCTGGCGGATATTCATTTTTAGCAACACAGAGGTCTGAGTGAGGGTCAGCAGGCCAGCTAGGTGAAGTCAAGGCCAGGTGGGCGGGACTAAGGCTCCTTTGCCATCACCATGGAGACAGTCCCACCACCGGAACAGTGGGCGGAGCTTATGATGGGCCTGGTGACAAGACTGAGCCAATGGCAGAGATCTGGCCCGCCAGGCAGATGACACAGGGCCCTCCATTATGACCTATGACACCTAGTGGCCACAGGATTTGAGCACACCCTGGGAAAGCCTACGCAGGCACAGGGGAGCTTCTGGTTCCGACTGGTTCAGGGCATTGCTACAACAGGCCAGGTACCTCTTTCCCACTTTCCAGAGGATATCAGTACGCAATGCCACCCCACTCAGCATCTCTTGCCTCTCTCTGTCTCTCTCTGGATGTGTTCGCTCTCTGAAATCTCTTCCTTCTCCCCCTGAGTCACTTCACAGCTTGGAGTGCCTGACAGGGTGCCTAGAGACGAAAGAGCAAAGGGGGAAGGCCTCTGGCTCTACTGGTTGCCCACGGGCAGACAAGATCTGCTGGTCTATCTGCAAGGTCTAGAGAGTGGTGATTGACCGGGGATCTACATCACGGGCCGACCCTGGCCAGGTGAAGCTTGCTGACATGTGGCAGCCTCTCCGGAGACTACTAATTCCGCTGGTCACATTGTATGCAAATACCCAGCTGAGAGCACAGGGCAGAAAACATTGACACATACCTGCCAGAGGCCTATTCTGGGTCTGAAGAGTCCACCCTGGTCTCCAGCGACTCAGCATCTCAGCACACACTTTGCCTGCACACATGGAATCCGCCTCTCTCCACAAATGCCTTCTCCTGCGAGGAAACACAGGATGTCACTCAGCCAAAGGAGAGCACAGGCAAAGTCAACTGAAGCCCGCCTTTTCACGATTTTGCCCTGTGCTGGTCCACAGGCTCCGGGGCACACTGCGTGTGCGTCACTTCTCCGAAGACAAGGCCGAAATTCGGGCATCCAGGGCCCTAGCAGTCCAGAGTCTGCGGATGGCGGCATATGGATCACCTCTTTGCCACGTACAGGAGGCAGGCCTGGGCCCTAGCCTGGCCCCGCTAGAGCTCCACGACCTCAGCTATTTTCCCTGACCTTTGGCCCGTGCCCCCGTGAGTGTGTGATTTCTAGTTCCACTTCTCCTCCGACCACTCTCAATCCGCCACCTGCGGATACCTCAGCGTGGACGTGAACATCTATCACTGTCTGCAGTGTCACGGGTCACTAGGAGTCTAGGCTCAGGCTGACCTTGGCTGTCTTCTGCCCAGGCAAGGAGCCTAATCCTTCAAAGGAAATGAGGACACGTGGTCACTGGCCGACATCCTTTCTTTCATCCACACAGCGGTCTGTACGAGGGTAAAGAGGCCAGGTAGGACAGGTGAAGGCTGAGTGCGGGGCCTAAGGCTTCTTTCTCAATCACCACGGAGACAGCCACCGGAAGGCTGGGCGGAACTTCTGACGGGGACGGGTCACAAACTCTGAGCCAATAGGAGAGGTCCGGCCTAACAGGCCAGTTAGGCAGAGGCCTCCATTTTACCCATGGACACACAACGGCCCCTTCTGTCCTTGGCCACAAAATCGAGGGCACCCAGGGAATAACTTCACAGCAGGCAACCCCTGATGTGGACAGGTTCGACATACTGGGACAGCAGGCAGGTACCTCTTGTCCACTTACGCTGGGATATCAGCAGGCAAGGCGCCCTTCCTCAGCATCTATGGCCCCTCTCTGTATGTGTTCATTCAGAGAAATCTCTCCGTTCTACCCCTGAGACAAATCACAGCTATGAGGGGCCTGAGAGAGAGCCTGGAGAGGAAACAGGGGAGGCTTCTGGCTGTACCGCGTCCCCGTGGGTAGAGAACAGCAGTTAGTCTCTCTGGAAGGTCTTAGCTTCTGTTGCTTGACATGGGCAATACGGGAGGGGCGGACCCTGGCCAGGTGGAGCTTGTGGGCAGACGCAACCTCTGGGGGAAGAATAATTCCGCTGCTGCTTTGTATGCTGTAAACCTCCCCACGCCAGGTGGGATGGGCAGAGAACATTGACCCACAACTGCCAGGGGCCTTTCCTGGGACTGAAGATCCCAACCTGGTCTCAACCTTGTCGCCTTCTCAGCACATACCTTTCCTGCACACATAATCCTGCCTTTCTCCGTCACTGCCTGATCCTACTAGGAAAAAAGCATGCCGCCCAAAAAGGCCCATGTCAGGGAAATCGAGGAGACACTGCCGTTTTCCCAATTTTTGCTGTCTACATATCCCCGCCTCCGGTGGAAGGCTGCGTATGTGGCCGGGCAGCCAAGGCAAGGCCGAAATCCTGGCATCCTGGGCCCCAGCAATCCAATGGTTTACGGACGTGGGGACCCGGATGACATGTTTCCCACATACAGGAGGAATCCTTGGGCCCTTCACTGGCTCGCCCTTCAGCTCGGCCACGTCCACTACTGGCCCTGGCCTTTGGCCGGTGCCCCATTTAACGTGTGCTCCGGAGCGATGTTTCTCCACCCATCGCTATCATTCTGCCACCAGGGGATATGTGAGAGTGGGAGTCACCATTTGTCACTGGCAGCAGTGTCACAAGTCACTAGACTTCCAGGTACCAGCTGGCCTAGGCTGCCTTCTGCCCCAGGCAAGGTCCCGAATCCTTTATCCCAGATGCTGACACCTGGGCGCTGGCGGATATTCATTTTTAGCAACACAGAGGTCTGAGTGAGGGTCAGCAGGCCAGCTAGGTGAAGTCAAGGCCAGGTGGGCGGGACTAAGGCTCCTTTGCCATCACCATGGAGACAGTCCCACCACCGGAACAGTGGGCGGAGCTTATGATGGGCCTGGTGACAAGACTGAGCCAATGGCAGAGATCTGGCCCGCCAGGCAGATGACACAGGGCCCTCCATTATGACCTATGACACCTAGTGGCCACAGGATTTGAGCACACCCTGGGAAAGCCTACGCAGGCACAGGGGAGCTTCTGGTTCCGACTGGTTCAGGGCATTGCTACAACAGGCCAGGTACCTCTTTCCCACTTTCCAGAGGATATCAGTACGCAATGCCACCCCACTCAGCATCTCTTGCCTCTCTCTGTCTCTCTCTGGATGTGTTCGCTCTCTGAAATCTCTTCCTTCTCCCCCTGAGTCACTTCACAGCTTGGAGTGCCTGACAGGGTGCCTAGAGACGAAAGAGCAAAGGGGGAAGGCCTCTGGCTCTACTGGTTGCCCACGGGCAGACAAGATCTGCTGGTCTACCTGCAAGGTCTAGAGAGTGGTGATTGACCGGGGATCTACATCACGGGCCGACCCTGGCCAGGTGAAGCTTGCTGACATGTGGCAGCCTCTCCGGAGACTACTAATTCCGCTGGTCACATTGTATGCAAATACCCAGCTGAGAGCACAGGGCAGAAAACATTGACACATACCTGCCAGAGGCCTATTCTGGGTCTGAAGAGTCCACCCTGGTCTCCAGCGACTCAGCATCTCAGCACACACTTTGCCTGCACACATGGAATCCGCCTCTCTCCACAAATGCCTTCTCCTGCGAGGAAACACAGGATGTCACTCAGCCAAAGGAGAGCACAGGCAAAGTCAACTGAAGCCCGCCTTTTCACGATTTTGCCCTGTGCTGGTCCACAGGCTCCGGGGCACACTGCGTGTGCGTCACTTCTCCGAAGACAAGGCCGAAATTCGGGCATCCAGGGCCCTAGCAGTCCAGAGTCTGCGGATGGCGGCATATGGATCACCTCTTTGCCACGTACAGGAGGCAGGCCTGGGCCCTAGCCTGGCCCCGCTAGAGCTCCACGACCTCAGCTATTTTCCCTGACCTTTGGCCCGTGCCCCCGTGAGTGTGTGATTTCTAGTTCCACTTCTCCTCCGACCACTCTCAATCCGCCACCTGCGGATACCTCAGCGTGGACGTGAACATCTATCACTGTCTGCAGTGTCACAGGTCACTAGGAGTCTAGGCTCAGGCTGACCTTGGCTGTCTTCTGCCCAGGCAAGGAGCCTAATCCTTCAAAGGAAATGAGGACACGTGGTCACTGGCCGACATCCTTTCTTTCATCCACACAGCGGTCTGTACGAGGGTAAAGAGGCCAGGTAGGACAGGTGAAGGCTGAGTGCGGGGCCTAAGGCTTCTTTCTCAATCACCACGGAGACAGCCACCGGAAGGCTGGGCGGAACTTCTGACGGGGACGGGTCACAAACTCTGAGCCAATAGGAGAGGTCCGGCCTAACAGGCCAGTTAGGCAGAGGCCTCCATTTTACCCATGGACACACAACGGCCCCTTCTGTCCTTGGCCACAAAATCGAGGGCACCCAGGGAATAACTTCACAGCAGGCAACCCCTGATGTGGACAGGTTCGACATACTGGGACAGCAGGCAGGTACCTCTTGTCCACTTACGCTGGGATATCAGCAGGCAAGGCGCCCTTCCTCAGCATCTATGGCCCCTCTCTGTATGTGTTCATTCAGAGAAATCTCTCCGTTCTACCCCTGAGACAAATCACAGCTATGAGGGGCCTGAGAGAGAGCCTGGAGAGGAAACAGGGGAGGCTTCTGGCTGTACCGCGTCCCCGTGGGTAGAGAACAGCAGTTAGTCTCTCTGGAAGGTCTTAGCTTCTGTTGCTTGACATGGGCAATACGGGAGGGGCGGACCCTGGCCAGGTGGAGCTTGTGGGCAGACGCAACCTCTGGGGGAAGAATAATTCCGCTGCTGCTTTGTATGCTGTAAACCTCCCCACGCCAGGTGGGATGGGCAGAGAACATTGACCCACAACTGCCAGGGGCCTTTCCTGGGACTGAAGATCCCAACCTGGTCTCAACCTTGTCGCCTTCTCAGCACATACCTTTCCTGCACACATAATCCTGCCTTTCTCCGTCACTGCCTGATCCTACTAGGAAAAAAGCATGCCGCCCAAAAAGGCCCATGTCAGGGAAATCGAGGAGACACTGCCGTTTTCCCAATTTTTGCTGTCTACATATCCCCGCCTCCGGTGGAAGGCTGCGTATGTGGCCGGGCAGCCAAGGCAAGGCCGAAATCCTGGCATCCTGGGCCCCAGCAATCCAATGGTTTACGGACGTGGGGACCCGGATGACATGTTTCCCACATACAGGAGGAATCCTTGGGCCCTTCACTGGCTCGCCCTTCAGCTCGGCCACGTCCACTACTGGCCCTGGCCTTTGGCCGGTGCCCCATTTAACGTGTGCTCCGGAGCGATGTTTCTCCACCCATCGCTATCATTCTGCCACCAGGGGATATGTGAGAGTGGGAGTCACCATTTGTCACTGGCAGCAGTGTCACAAGTCACTAGACTTCCAGGTACCAGCTGGCCTAGGCTGCCTTCTGCCCCAGGCAAGGTCCCGAATCCTTTATCCCAGATGCTGACACCTGGGCGCTGGCGGATATTCATTTTTAGCAACACAGAGGTCTGAGTGAGGGTCAGCAGGCCAGCTAGGTGAAGTCAAGGCCAGGTGGGCGGGACTAAGGCTCCTTTGCCATCACCATGGAGACAGTCCCACCACCGGAACAGTGGGCGGAGCTTATGATGGGCCTGGTGACAAGACTGAGCCAATGGCAGAGATCTGGCCCGCCAGGCAGATGACACAGGGCCCTCCATTATGACCTATGACACCTAGTGGCCACAGGATTTGAGCACACCCTGGGAAAGCCTACGCAGGCACAGGGGAGCTTCTGGTTCCGACTGGTTCAGGGCATTGCTACAACAGGCCAGGTACCTCTTTCCCACTTTCCAGAGGATATCAGTACGCAATGCCACCCCACTCAGCATCTCTTGCCTCTCTCTGTCTCTCTCTGGATGTGTTCGCTCTCTGAAATCTCTTCCTTCTCCCCCTGAGTCACTTCACAGCTTGGAGTGCCTGACAGGGTGCCTAGAGACGAAAGAGCAAAGGGGGAAGGCCTCTGGCTCTACTGGTTGCCCACGGGCAGACAAGATCTGCTGGTCTACCTGCAAGGTCTAGAGAGTGGTGATTGACCGGGGATCTACATCACGGGCCGACCCTGGCCAGGTGAAGCTTGCTGACATGTGGCAGCCTCTCCGGAGACTACTAATTCCGCTGGTCACATTGTATGCAAATACCCAGCTGAGAGCACAGGGCAGAAAACATTGACACATACCTGCCAGAGGCCTATTCTGGGTCTGAAGAGTCCACCCTGGTCTCCAGCGACTCAGCATCTCAGCACACACTTTGCCTGCACACATGGAATCCGCCTCTCTCCACAAATGCCTTCTCCTGCGAGGAAACACAGGATGTCACTCAGCCAAAGGAGAGCACAGGCAAAGTCAACTGAAGCCCGCCTTTTCACGATTTTGCCCTGTGCTGGTCCACAGGCTCCGGGGCACACTGCGTGTGCGTCACTTCTCCGAAGACAAGGCCGAAATTCGGGCATCCAGGGCCCTAGCAGTCCAGAGTCTGCGGATGGCGGCATATGGATCACCTCTTTGCCACGTACAGGAGGCAGGCCTGGGCCCTAGCCTGGCCCCGCTAGAGCTCCACGACCTCAGCTATTTTCCCTGACCTTTGGCCCGTGCCCCCGTGAGTGTGTGATTTCTAGTTCCACTTCTCCTCCGACCACTCTCAATCCGCCACCTGCGGATACCTCAGCGTGGACGTGAACATCTATCACTGTCTGCAGTGTCACGGGTCACTAGGAGTCTAGGCTCAGGCTGACCTTGGCTGTCTTCTGCCCAGGCAAGGAGCCTAATCCTTCAAAGGAAATGAGGACACGTGGTCACTGGCCGACATCCTTTCTTTCATCCACACAGCGGTCTGTACGAGGGTAAAGAGGCCAGGTAGGACAGGTGAAGGCTGAGTGCGGGGCCTAAGGCTTCTTTCTCAATCACCACGGAGACAGCCACCGGAAGGCTGGGCGGAACTTCTGACGGGGACGGGTCACAAACTCTGAGCCAATAGGAGAGGTCCGGCCTAACAGGCCAGTTAGGCAGAGGCCTCCATTTTACCCATGGACACACAACGGCCCCTTCTGTCCTTGGCCACAAAATCGAGGGCACCCAGGGAATAACTTCACAGCAGGCAACCCCTGATGTGGACAGGTTCGACATACTGGGACAGCAGGCAGGTACCTCTTGTCCACTTACGCTGGGATATCAGCAGGCAAGGCGCCCTTCCTCAGCATCTATGGCCCCTCTCTGTATGTGTTCATTCAGAGAAATCTCTCCGTTCTACCCCTGAGACAAATCACAGCTATGAGGGGCCTGAGAGAGAGCCTGGAGAGGAAACAGGGGAGGCTTCTGGCTGTACCGCGTCCCCGTGGGTAGAGAACAGCAGTTAGTCTCTCTGGAAGGTCTTAGCTTCTGTTGCTTGACATGGGCAATACGGGAGGGGCGGACCCTGGCCAGGTGGAGCTTGTGGGCAGACGCAACCTCTGGGGGAAGAATAATTCCGCTGCTGCTTTGTATGCTGTAAACCTCCCCACGCCAGGTGGGATGGGCAGAGAACATTGACCCACAACTGCCAGGGGCCTTTCCTGGGACTGAAGATCCCAACCTGGTCTCAACCTTGTCGCCTTCTCAGCACATACCTTTCCTGCACACATAATCCTGCCTTTCTCCGTCACTGCCTGATCCTACTAGGAAAAAAGCATGCCGCCCAAAAAGGCCCATGTCAGGGAAATCGAGGAGACACTGCCGTTTTCCCAATTTTTGCTGTCTACATATCCCCGCCTCCGGTGGAAGGCTGCGTATGTGGCCGGGCAGCCAAGGCAAGGCCGAAATCCTGGCATCCTGGGCCCCAGCAATCCAATGGTTTACGGACGTGGGGACCCGGATGACATGTTTCCCACATACAGGAGGAATCCTTGGGCCCTTCACTGGCTCGCCCTTCAGCTCGGCCACGTCCACTACTGGCCCTGGCCTTTGGCCGGTGCCCCATTTAACGTGTGCTCCGGAGCGATGTTTCTCCACCCATCGCTATCATTCTGCCACCAGGGGATATGTGAGAGTGGGAGTCACCATTTGTCACTGGCAGCAGTGTCACAAGTCACTAGACTTCCAGGTACCAGCTGGCCTAGGCTGCCTTCTGCCCCAGGCAAGGTCCCGAATCCTTTATCCCAGATGCTGACACCTGGGCGCTGGCGGATATTCATTTTTAGCAACACAGAGGTCTGAGTGAGGGTCAGCAGGCCAGCTAGGTGAAGTCAAGGCCAGGTGGGCGGGACTAAGGCTCCTTTGCCATCACCATGGAGACAGTCCCACCACCGGAACAGTGGGCGGAGCTTATGATGGGCCTGGTGACAAGACTGAGCCAATGGCAGAGATCTGGCCCGCCAGGCAGATGACACAGGGCCCTCCATTATGACCTATGACACCTAGTGGCCACAGGATTTGAGCACACCCTGGGAAAGCCTACGCAGGCACAGGGGAGCTTCTGGTTCCGACTGGTTCAGGGCATTGCTACAACAGGCCAGGTACCTCTTTCCCACTTTCCAGAGGATATCAGTACGCAATGCCACCCCACTCAGCATCTCTTGCCTCTCTCTGTCTCTCTCTGGATGTGTTCGCTCTCTGAAATCTCTTCCTTCTCCCCCTGAGTCACTTCACAGCTTGGAGTGCCTGACAGGGTGCCTAGAGACGAAAGAGCAAAGGGGGAAGGCCTCTGGCTCTACTGGTTGCCCACGGGCAGACAAGATCTGCTGGTCTACCTGCAAGGTCTAGAGAGTGGTGATTGACCGGGGATCTACATCACGGGCCGACCCTGGCCAGGTGAAGCTTGCTGACATGTGGCAGCCTCTCCGGAGACTACTAATTCCGCTGGTCACATTGTATGCAAATACCCAGCTGAGAGCACAGGGCAGAAAACATTGACACATACCTGCCAGAGGCCTATTCTGGGTCTGAAGAGTCCACCCTGGTCTCCAGCGACTCAGCATCTCAGCACACACTTTGCCTGCACACATGGAATCCGCCTCTCTCCACAAATGCCTTCTCCTGCGAGGAAACACAGGATGTCACTCAGCCAAAGGAGAGCACAGGCAAAGTCAACTGAAGCCCGCCTTTTCACGATTTTGCCCTGTGCTGGTCCACAGGCTCCGGGGCACACTGCGTGTGCGTCACTTCTCCGAAGACAAGGCCGAAATTCGGGCATCCAGGGCCCTAGCAGTCCAGAGTCTGCGGATGGCGGCATATGGATCACCTCTTTGCCACGTACAGGAGGGAGGCCTGGGCCCTAGCCTGGCCCCGCTAGAGCTCCACGACCTCAGCTATTTTCCCTGACCTTTGGCCCGTGCCCCCGTGAGTGTGTGATTTCTAGTTCCACTTCTCCTCCGACCACTCTCAATCCGCCACCTGCGGATACCTCAGCGTGGACGTGAACATCTATCACTGTCTGCAGTGTCACAGGTCACTAGGAGTCTAGGCTCAGGCTGACCTTGGCTGTCTTCTGCCCAGGCAAGGAGCCTAATCCTTCAAAGGAAATGAGGACACGTGGTCACTGGCCGACATCCTTTCTTTCATCCACACAGCGGTCTGTACGAGGGTAAAGAGGCCAGGTAGGACAGGTGAAGGCTGAGTGCGGGGCCTAAGGCTTCTTTCTCAATCACCACGGAGACAGCCACCGGAAGGCTGGGCGGAACTTCTGACGGGGACGGGTCACAAACTCTGAGCCAATAGGAGAGGTCCGGCCTAACAGGCCAGTTAGGCAGAGGCCTCCATTTTACCCATGGACACACAACGGCCCCTTCTGTCCTTGGCCACAAAATCGAGGGCACCCAGGGAATAACGTCACAGCAGGCAACCCCTGATGTGGACAGGTTCGACATACTGGGACAGCAGGCAGGTACCTCTTGTCCACTTACGCTGGGATATCAGCAGGCAAGGCGCCCTTCCTCAGCATCTATGGCCCCTCTCTGTATGTGTTCATTCAGAGAAATCTCTCCGTTCTACCCGAGACAAATCACAGCTATGAGGGGCCTGAGAGAGAGCCTGGAGAGGAAACAGGGGAGGCTTCTGGCTGTACCGCGTCCCCGTGGGTAGAGAACAGCAGTTAGTCTCTCTGGAAGGTCTTAGCTTCTGTTGCTTGACATGGGCAATACGGGAGGGGCGGACCCTGGCCAGGTGGAGCTTGTGGGCAGACGCGACCTCTGGGGGAAGAATAATTCCGCTGCTGCTTTGTATGCTGTAAACCTCCCCACGCCAGGTGGGATGGGCAGAGAACATTGACCCACAACTGCCAGGGGCCTTTCCTGGGACTGAAGATCCCAACCTGGTCTCAACCTTGTCGCCTTCTCAGCACATACCTTTCCTGCACACATAATCCTGCCTTTCTCCGTCACTGCCTGATCCTACTAGGAAAAAAGCATGCCGCCCAAAAAGGCCCATGTCAGGGAAATCGAGGAGACACTGCCGTTTTCCCAATTTTTGCTGTCTACATATCCCCGCCTCCGGTGGAAGGCTGCGTATGTGGCCGGGCAGCCAAGGCAAGGCCGAAATCCTGGCATCCTGGGCCCCAGCAATCCAATGGTTTACGGACGTGGGGACCCGGATGACATGTTTCCCACATACAGGAGGAATCCTTGGGCCCTTCACTGGCTCGCCCTTCAGCTCGGCCACGTCCACTACTGGCCCTGGCCTTTGGCCGGTGCCCCATTTAACGTGTGCTCCGGAGCGATGTTTCTCCACCCATCGCTATCATTCTGCCACCAGGGGATATGTGAGAGTGGGAGTCACCATTTGTCACTGGCAGCAGTGTCACAAGTCACTAGACTTCCAGGTACCAGCTGGCCTAGGCTGCCTTCTGCCCCAGGCAAGGTCCCGAATCCTTTATCCCAGATGCTGACACCTGGGCGCTGGCGGATATTCATTTTTAGCAACACAGAGGTCTGAGTGAGGGTCAGCAGGCCAGCTAGGTGAAGTCAAGGCCAGGTGGGCGGGACTAAGGCTCCTTTGCCATCACCATGGAGACAGTCCCACCACCGGAACAGTGGGCGGAGCTTATGATGGGCCTGGTGACAAGACTGAGCCAATGGCAGAGATCTGGCCCGCCAGGCAGATGACACAGGGCCCTCCATTATGACCTATGACACCTAGTGGCCACAGGATTTGAGCACACCCTGGGAAAGCCTACGCAGGCACAGGGGAGCTTCTGGTTCCGACTGGTTCAGGGCATTGCTACAACAGGCCAGGTACCTCTTTCCCACTTTCCAGAGGATATCAGTACGCAATGCCACCCCACTCAGCATCTCTTGCCTCTCTCTGTCTCTCTCTGGATGTGTTCGCTCTCTGAAATCTCTTCCTTCTCCCCCTGAGTCACTTCACAGCTTGGAGTGCCTGACAGGGTGCCTAGAGACGAAAGAGCAAAGGGGGAAGGCCTCTGGCTCTACTGGTTGCCCACGGGCAGACAAGATCTGCTGGTCTACCTGCAAGGTCTAGAGAGTGGTGATTGACCGGGGATCTACATCACGGGCCGACCCTGGCCAGGTGAAGCTTGCTGACATGTGGCAGCCTCTCCGGAGACTACTAATTCCGCTGGTCACATTGTATGCAAATACCCAGCTGAGAGCACAGGGCAGAAAACATTGACACATACCTGCCAGAGGCCTATTCTGGGTCTGAAGAGTCCACCCTGGTCTCCAGCGACTCAGCATCTCAGCACACACTTTGCCTGCACACATGGAATCCGCCTCTCTCCACAAATGCCTTCTCCTGCTAGGAAACACAGGATGTCACTCAGCCAAAGGAGAGCACAGGCAAAGTCAACTGAAGCCCGCCTTTTCACGATTTTGCCCTGTGCTGGTCCACAGGCTCCGGGGCACACTGCGTGTGCGTCACTTCTCCGAAGACAAGGCCGAAATTCGGGCATCCAGGGCCCTAGCAGTCCAGAGTCTGCGGATGGCGGCATATGGATCACCTCTTTGCCACGTACAGGAGGGAGGCCTGGGCCCTAGCCTGGCCCCGCTAGAGCTCCACGACCTCAGCTATTTTCCCTGACCTTTGGCCCGTGCCCCCGTGAGTGTGTGATTTCTAGTTCCACTTCTCCTCCGACCACTCTCAATCCGCCACCTGCGGATACCTCAGCGTGGACGTGAACATCTATCACTGTCTGCAGTGTCACGGGTCACTAGGAGTCTAGGCTCAGGCTGACCTTGGCTGTCTTCTGCCCAGGCAAGGAGCCTAATCCCTCAAAGGAAATGAGGACACGTGGTCACTGGCCGACATCCTTTCTTTCATCCACACAGCGGTCTGAACGAGGGTAAAGAGGCCAGGTAGGACAGGTGAAGGCTGAGTGCGGGGCCTAAGGCTTCTTTCTCAATCACCACGGAGACAGCCACCGGAAGGCTGGGCGGAACTTCTGACGGGGACGGGTCACAAACTCTGAGCCAATAGGAGAGGTCCGGCCTAACAGGCCAGTTAGGCAGAGGCCTCCATTTTACCCATGGACACACAACGGCCCCTTCTGTCCTTGGCCACAAAATCGAGGGCACCCAGGGAATAACGTCACAGCAGGCAACCCCTGATGTGGACAGGTTCGACATACTGGGACAGCAGGCAGGTACCTCTTGTCCACTTACGCTGGGATATCAGCAGGCAAGGCGCCCTTCCTCAGCATCTATGGCCCCTCTCTGTATGTGTTCATTCAGAGAAATCTCTCCGTTCTACCCCTGAGACAAATCACAGCTATGAGGGGCCTGAGAGAGAGCCTGGAGAGGAAACAGGGGAGGCTTCTGGCTGTACCGCGTCCCCGTGGGTAGAGAACAGCAGTTAGTCTCTCTGGAAGGTCTTAGCTTCTGTTGCTTGACATGGGCAATACGGGAGGGGCGGACCCTGGCCAGGTGGAGCTTGTGGGCAGACGCGACCTCTGGGGGAAGAATAATTCCGCTGCTGCTTTGTATGCTGTAAACCTCCCCACGCCAGGTGGGATGGGCAGAGAACATTGACCCACAACTGCCAGGGGCCTTTCCTGGGACTGAAGATCCCAACCTGGTCTCAACCTTGTCGCCTTCTCAGCACATACCTTTCCTGCACACATAATCCTGCCTTTCTCCGTCACTGCCTGATCCTACTAGGAAAAAAGCATGCCGCCCAAAAAGGCCCATGTCAGGGAAATCGAGGAGACACTGCCGTTTTCCCAATTTTTGCTGTCTACATATCCCCGCCTCCGGTGGAAGGCTGCGTATGTGGCCGGGCAGCCAAGGCAAGGCCGAAATCCTGGCATCCTGGGCCCCAGCAATCCAATGGTTTACGGACGTGGGGACCCGGATGACATGTTTCCCACATACAGGAGGAATCCTTGGGCCCTTCACTGGCTCGCCCTTCAGCTCGGCCACGTCCACTACTGGCCCTGGCCTTTGGCCGGTGCCCCATTTAACGTGTGCTCCGGAGCGATGTTTCTCCACCCATCGCTATCATTCTGCCACCAGGGGATATGTGAGAGTGGGAGTCACCATTTGTCACTGGCAGCAGTGTCACAAGTCACTAGACTTCCAGGTACCAGCTGGCCTAGGCTGCCTTCTGCCCCAGGCAAGGTCCCGAATCCTTTATCCCAGATGCTGACACCTGGGCGCTGGCGGATATTCATTTTTAGCAACACAGAGGTCTGAGTGAGGGTCAGCAGGCCAGCTAGGTGAAGTCAAGGCCAGGTGGGCGGGACTAAGGCTCCTTTGCCATCACCATGGAGACAGTCCCACCACCGGAACAGTGGGCGGAGCTTATGATGGGCCTGGTGACAAGACTGAGCCAATGGCAGAGATCTGGCCCGCCAGGCAGATGACACAGGGCCCTCCATTATGACCTATGACACCTAGTGGCCACAGGATTTGAGCACACCCTGGGAAAGCCTACGCAGGCACAGGGGAGCTTCTGGTTCCGACTGGTTCAGGGCATTGCTACAACAGGCCAGGTACCTCTTTCCCACTTTCCAGAGGATATCAGTACGCAATGCCACCCCACTCAGCATCTCTTGCCTCTCTCTGTCTCTCTCTGGATGTGTTCGCTCTCTGAAATCTCTTCCTTCTCCCCCTGAGTCACTTCACAGCTTGGAGTGCCTGACAGGGTGCCTAGAGACGAAAGAGCAAAGGGGGAAGGCCTCTGGCTCTACTGGTTGCCCACGGGCAGACAAGATCTGCTGGTCTACCTGCAAGGTCTAGAGAGTGGTGATTGACCGGGGATCTACATCACGGGCCGACCCTGGCCAGGTGAAGCTTGCTGACATGTGGCAGCCTCTCCGGAGACTACTAATTCCGCTGGTCACATTGTATGCAAATACCCAGCTGAGAGCACAGGGCAGAAAACATTGACACATACCTGCCAGAGGCCTATTCTGGGTCTGAAGAGTCCACCCTGGTCTCCAGCGACTCAGCATCTCAGCACACACTTTGCCTGCACACATGGAATCCGCCTCTCTCCACAAATGCCTTCTCCTGCGAGGAAACACAGGATGTCACTCAGCCAAAGGAGAGCACAGGCAAAGTCAACTGAAGCCCGCCTTTTCACGATTTTGCCCTGTGCTGGTCCACAGGCTCCGGGGCACACTGCGTGTGCGTCACTTCTCCGAAGACAAGGCCGAAATTCGGGCATCCAGGGCCCTAGCAGTCCAGAGTCTGCGGATGGCGGCATATGGATCACCTCTTTGCCACGTACAGGAGGGAGGCCTGGGCCCTAGCCTGGCCCCGCTAGAGCTCCACGACCTCAGCTATTTTCCCTGACCTTTGGCCCGTGCCCCCGTGAGTGTGTGATTTCTAGTTCCACTTCTCCTCCGACCACTCTCAATCCGCCACCTGCGGATACCTCAGCGTGGACGTGAACATCTATCACTGTCTGCAGTGTCACAGGTCACTAGGAGTCTAGGCTCAGGCTGACCTTGGCTGTCTTCTGCCCAGGCAAGGAGCCTAATCCTTCAAAGGAAATGAGGACACGTGGTCACTGGCCGACATCCTTTCTTTCATCCACACAGCGGTCTGTACGAGGGTAAAGAGGCCAGGTAGGACAGGTGAAGGCTGAGTGCGGGGCCTAAGGCTTCTTTCTCAATCACCACGGAGACAGCCACCGGAAGGCTGGGCGGAACTTCTGACGGGGACGGGTCACAAACTCTGAGCCAATAGGAGAGGTCCGGCCTAACAGGCCAGTTAGGCAGAGGCCTCCATTTTACCCATGGACACACAACGGCCCCTTCTGTCCTTGGCCACAAAATCGAGGGCACCCAGGGAATAACGTCACAGCAGGCAACCCCTGATGTGGACAGGTTCGACATACTGGGACAGCAGGCAGGTACCTCTTGTCCACTTACGCTGGGATATCAGCAGGCAAGGCGCCCTTCCTCAGCATCTATGGCCCCTCTCTGTATGTGTTCATTCAGAGAAATCTCTCCGTTCTACCCGAGACAAATCACAGCTATGAGGGGCCTGAGAGAGAGCCTGGAGAGGAAACAGGGGAGGCTTCTGGCTGTACCGCGTCCCCGTGGGTAGAGAACAGCAGTTAGTCTCTCTGGAAGGTCTTAGCTTCTGTTGCTTGACATGGGCAATACGGGAGGGGCGGACCCTGGCCAGGTGGAGCTTGTGGGCAGACGCGACCTCTGGGGGAAGAATAATTCCGCTGCTGCTTTGTATGCTGTAAACCTCCCCACGCCAGGTGGGATGGGCAGAGAACATTGACCCACAACTGCCAGGGGCCTTTCCTGGGACTGAAGATCCCAACCTGGTCTCAACCTTGTCGCCTTCTCAGCACATACCTTTCCTGCACACATAATCCTGCCTTTCTCCGTCACTGCCTGATCCTACTAGGAAAAAAGCATGCCGCCCAAAAAGGCCCATGTCAGGGAAATCGAGGAGACACTGCCGTTTTCCCAATTTTTGCTGTCTACATATCCCCGCCTCCGGTGGAAGGCTGCGTATGTGGCCGGGCAGCCAAGGCAAGGCCGAAATCCTGGCATCCTGGGCCCCAGCAATCCAATGGTTTACGGACGTGGGGACCCGGATGACATGTTTCCCACATACAGGAGGAATCCTTGGGCCCTTCACTGGCTCGCCCTTCAGCTCGGCCACGTCCACTACTGGCCCTGGCCTTTGGCCGGTGCCCCATTTAACGTGTGCTCCGGAGCGATGTTTCTCCACCCATCGCTATCATTCTGCCACCAGGGGATATGTGAGAGTGGGAGTCACCATTTGTCACTGGCAGCAGTGTCACAAGTCACTAGACTTCCAGGTACCAGCTGGCCTAGGCTGCCTTCTGCCCCAGGCAAGGTCCCGAATCCTTTATCCCAGATGCTGACACCTGGGCGCTGGCGGATATTCATTTTTAGCAACACAGAGGTCTGAGTGAGGGTCAGCAGGCCAGCTAGGTGAAGTCAAGGCCAGGTGGGCGGGACTAAGGCTCCTTTGCCATCACCATGGAGACAGTCCCACCACCGGAACAGTGGGCGGAGCTTATGATGGGCCTGGTGACAAGACTGAGCCAATGGCAGAGATCTGGCCCGCCAGGCAGATGACACAGGGCCCTCCATTATGACCTATGACACCTAGTGGCCACAGGATTTGAGCACACCCTGGGAAAGCCTACGCAGGCAAAGGGGAGCTTCTGGTTCCGACTGGTTCAGGGCATTGCTACAACAGGCCAGGTACCTCTTTCCCACTTTCCAGAGGATATCAGTACGCAATGCCACCCCACTCAGCATCTCTTGCCTCTCTCTGTCTCTCTCTGGATGTGTTCGCTCTCTGAAATCTCTTCCTTCTCCCCCTGAGTCACTTCACAGCTTGGAGTGCCTGACAGGGTGCCTAGAGACGAAAGAGCAAAGGGGGAAGGCCTCTGGCTCTACTGGTTGCCCACGGGCAGACAAGATCTGCTGGTCTACCTGCAAGGTCTAGAGAGTGGTGATTGACCGGGGATCTACATCACGGGCCGACCCTGGCCAGGTGAAGCTTGCTGACATGTGGCAGCCTCTCCGGAGACTACTAATTCCGCTGGTCACATTGTATGCAAATACCCAGCTGAGAGCACAGGGCAGAAAACATTGACACATACCTGCCAGAGGCCTATTCTGGGTCTGAAGAGTCCACCCTGGTCTCCAGCGACTCAGCATCTCAGCACACACTTTGCCTGCACACATGGAATCCGCCTCTCTCCACAAATGCCTTCTCCTGCGAGGAAACACAGGATGTCACTCAGCCAAAGGAGAGCACAGGCAAAGTCAACTGAAGCCCGCCTTTTCACGATTTTGCCCTGTGCTGGTCCACAGGCTCCGGGGCACACTGCGTGTGCGTCACTTCTCCGAAGACAAGGCCGAAATTCGGGCATCCAGGGCCCTAGCAGTCCAGAGTCTGCGGATGGCGGCATATGGATCACCTCTTTGCCACGTACAGGAGGGAGGCCTGGGCCCTAGCCTGGCCCCTCTAGAGCTCCACGACCTCAGCTATTTTCCCTGACCTTTGGCCCGTGCCCCCGTGAGTGTGTGATTTCTAGTTCCACTTCTCCTCCGACCACTCTCAATCCGCCACCTGCGGATACCTCAGCGTGGACGTGAACATCTATCACTCTCTGCAGTGTCACGGGTCACTAGGAGTCTAGGCTCAGGCTGACCTTGGCTGTCTTCTGCCCAGGCAAGGAGCCTAATCCCTCAAAGGAAATGAGGACACGTGGTCACTGGCCGACATCCTTTCTTTCATCCACACAGCGGTCTGTACGAGGGTAAAGAGGCCAGGTAGGACAGGTGAAGGCTGAGTGCGGGGCCTAAGGCTTCGGAGACAGCCACCGGAAGGCTGGGCGGAACTTCTGACGGGGACGGGTCACAAACTCTGAGCCAATAGGAGAGGTCCGGCCTAACAGGCCAGTTAGGCAGAGGCCTCCATTTTACCCATGGACACACAACGGCCCCTTCTGTCCTTGGCCACAAAATCGAGGGCACCCAGGGAATAACGTCACAGCAGGCAACCCCTGATGTGGACAGGTTCGACATACTGGGACAGCAGGCAGGTACCTCTTGTCCACTTACGCTGGGATATCAGTAGGCAAGGCGCCCTTCCTCAGCATCTATGGCCCCTCTCTGTATGTGTTCATTCAGAGAAATCTCTCCGTTCTACCCCTGAGACAAATCACAGCTATGAGGGGCCTGAGAGAGAGCCTGGAGAGGAAACAGGGGAGGCTTCTGGCTGTACCGCGTCCCCGTGGGTAGAGAACAGCAGTTAGTCTCTCTGGAAGGTCTTAGCTTCTGTTGCTTGACATGGGCAATACGGGAGGGGCGGACCCTGGCCAGGTGGAGCTTGTGGGCAGACGCGACCTCTGGGGGAAGAATAATTCCGCTGCTGCTTTGTATGCTATAAACCTCCCCACGCCAGGTGGGATGGGCAGAGAACATTGACCCACAACTGCCAGGGGCCTTTCCTGGGACTGAAGATCCCAACCTGGTCTCAACCTTGTCGCCTTCTCAGCACATACCTTTCCTGCACACATAATCCTGCCTTTCTCCGTCACTGCCTGATCCTACTAGGAAAAAAGCATGCCGCCCAAAAAGGCCCATGTCAGGGAAATCGAGGAGACACTGCCGTTTTCCCAATTTTTGCTGTCTACATATCCCCGCCTCCGGTGGAAGGCTGCGTATGTGGCCGGGCAGCCAAGGCAAGGCCGAAATCCTGGCATCCTGGGCCCCAGCAATCCAATGGTTTACGGACGTGGGGACCCGGATGACATGTTTCCCACATACAGGAGGAATCCTTGGGCCCTTCACTGGCTCGCCCTTCAGCTCGGCCACGTCCACTACTGGCCCTGGCCTTTGGCCGGTGCCCCATTTAACGTGTGCTCCGGAGCGATGTTTCTCCACCCATCGCTATCATTCTGCCACCAGGGGATATGTGAGAGTGGGAGTCACCATTTGTCACTGGCAGCAGTGTCACAAGTCACTAGACTTCCAGGTACCAGCTGGCCTAGGCTGCCTTCTGCCCCAGGCAAGGTCCCGAATCCTTTATCCCAGATGCTGACACCTGGGCGCTGGCGGATATTCATTTTTAGCAACACAGAGGTCTGAGTGAGGGTCAGCAGGCCAGCTAGGTGAAGTCAAGGCCAGGTGGGCGGGACTAAGGCTCCTTTGCCATCACCATGGAGACAGTCCCACCACCGGAACAGTGGGCGGAGCTTATGATGGGCCTGGTGACAAGACTGAGCCAATGGCAGAGATCTGGCCCGCCAGGCAGATGACACAGGGCCCTCCATTATGACCTATGACACCTAGTGGCCACAGGATTTGAGCACACCCTGGGAAAGCCTACGCAGGCAAAGGGGAGCTTCTGGTTCCGACTGGTTCAGGGCATTGCTACAACAGGCCAGGTACCTCTTTCCCACTTTCCAGAGGATATCAGTACGCAATGCCACCCCACTCAGCATCTCTTGCCTCTCTCTGTCTCTCTCTGGATGTGTTCGCTCTCTGAAATCTCTTCCTTCTCCCCCTGAGTCACTTCACAGCTTGGAGTGCCTGACAGGGTGCCTAGAGACGAAAGAGCAAAGGGGGAAGGCCTCTGGCTCTACTGGTTGCCCACGGGCAGACAAGATCTGCTGGTCTACCTGCAAGGTCTAGAGAGTGGTGATTGACCGGGGATCTACATCACGGGCCGACCCTGGCCAGGTGAAGCTTGCTGACATGTGGCAGCCTCTCCGGAGACTACTAATTCCGCTGGTCACATTGTATGCAAATACCCAGCTGAGAGCACAGGGCAGAAAACATTGACACATACCTGCCAGAGGCCTATTCTGGGTCTGAAGAGTCCACCCTGGTCTCCAGCGACTCAGCATCTCAGCACACACTTTGCCTGCACACATGGAATCCGCCTCTCTCCACAAATGCCTTCTCCTGCGAGGAAACACAGGATGTCACTCAGCCAAAGGAGAGCACAGGCAAAGTCAACTGAAGCCCGCCTTTTCACGATTTTGCCCTGTGCTGGTCCACAGGCTCCGGGGCACACTGCGTGTGCGTCACTTCTCCGAAGACAAGGCCGAAATTCGGGCATCCAGGGCCCTAGCAGTCCAGAGTCTGCGGATGGCGGCATATGGATCACCTCTTTGCCACGTACAGGAGGGAGGCCTGGGCCCTAGCCTGGCCCCGCTAGAGCTCCACGACCTCAGCTATTTTCCCTGACCTTTGGCCCGTGCCCCCGTGAGTGTGTGATTTCTAGTTCCACTTCTCCTCCGACCACTCTCAATCCGCCACCTGCGGATACCTCAGCGTGGACGTGAACATCTATCACTCTCTGCAGTGTCACGGGTCACTAGGAGTCTAGGCTCAGGCTGACCTTGGCTGTCTTCTGCCCAGGCAAGGAGCCTAATCCCTCAAAGGAAATGAGGACACGTGGTCACTGGCCGACATCCTTTCTTTCATCCACACAGCGGTCTGTACGAGGGTAAAGAGGCCAGGTAGGACAGGTGAAGGCTGAGTGCGGGGCCTAAGGCTTCGGAGACAGCCACCGGAAGGCTGGGCGGAACTTCTGACGGGGACGGGTCACAAACTCTGAGCCAATAGGAGAGGTCCGGCCTAACAGGCCAGTTAGGCAGAGGCCTCCATTTTACCCATGGACACACAACGGCCCCTTCTGTCCTTGGCCACAAAATCGAGGGCACCCAGGGAATAACGTCACAGCAGGCAACCCCTGATGTGGACAGGTTCGACATACTGGGACAGCAGGCAGGTACCTCTTGTCCACTTACGCTGGGATATCAGTAGGCAAGGCGCCCTTCCTCAGCATCTATGGCCCCTCTCTGTATGTGTTCATTCAGAGAAATCTCTCCGTTCTACCCCTGAGACAAATCACAGCTATGAGGGGCCTGAGAGAGAGCCTGGAGAGGAAACAGGGGAGGCTTCTGGCTGTACCGCGTCCCCGTGGGTAGAGAACAGCAGTTAGTCTCTCTGGAAGGTCTTAGCTTCTGTTGCTTGACATGGGCAATACGGGAGGGGCGGACCCTGGCCAGGTGGAGCTTGTGGGCAGACGCGACCTCTGGGGGAAGAATAATTCCGCTGCTGCTTTGTATGCTATAAACCTCCCCACGCCAGGTGGGATGGGCAGAGAACATTGACCCACAACTGCCAGGGGCCTTTCCTGGGACTGAAGATCCCAACCTGGTCTCAACCTTGTCGCCTTCTCAGCACATACCTTTCCTGCACACATAATCCTGCCTTTCTCCGTCACTGCCTGATCCTACTAGGAAAAAAGCATGCCGCCCAAAAAGGCCCATGTCAGGGAAATCGAGGAGACACTGCCGTTTTCCCAATTTTTGCTGTCTACATATCCCCGCCTCCGGTGGAAGGCTGCGTATGTGGCCGGGCAGCCAAGGCAAGGCCGAAATCCTGGCATCCTGGGCCCCAGCAATCCAATGGTTTACGGACGTGGGGACCCGGATGACATGTTTCCCACATACAGGAGGAATCCTTGGGCCCTTCACTGGCTCGCCCTTCAGCTCGGCCACGTCCACTACTGGCCCTGGCCTTTGGCCGGTGCCCCATTTAACGTGTGCTCCGGAGCGATGTTTCTCCACCCATCGCTATCATTCTGCCACCAGGGGATATGTGAGAGTGGGAGTCACCATTTGTCACTGGCAGCAGTGTCACAAGTCACTAGACTTCCAGGTACCAGCTGGCCTAGGCTGCCTTCTGCCCCAGGCAAGGTCCCGAATCCTTTATCCCAGATGCTGACACCTGGGCGCTGGCGGATATTCATTTTTAGCAACACAGAGGTCTGAGTGAGGGTCAGCAGGCCAGCTAGGTGAAGTCAAGGCCAGGTGGGCGGGACTAAGGCTCCTTTGCCATCACCATGGAGACAGTCCCACCACCGGAACAGTGGGCGGAGCTTATGATGGGCCTGGTGACAAGACTGAGCCAATGGCAGAGATCTGGCCCGCCAGGCAGATGACACAGGGCCCTCCATTATGACCTATGACACCTAGTGGCCACAGGATTTGAGCACACCCTGGGAAAGCCTACGCAGGCACAGGGGAGCTTCTGGTTCCGACTGGTTCAGGGCATTGCTACAACAGGCCAGGTACCTCTTTCCCACTTTCCAGAGGATATCAGTACGCAATGCCACCCCACTCAGCATCTCTTGCCTCTCTCTGTCTCTCTCTGGATGTGTTCGCTCTCTGAAATCTCTTCCTTCTCCCCCTGAGTCACTTCACAGCTTGGAGTGCCTGACAGGGTGCCTAGAGACGAAAGAGCAAAGGGGGAAGGCCTCTGGCTCTACTGGTTGCCCACGGGCAGACAAGATCTGCTGGTCTATCTGCAAGGTCTAGAGAGTGGTGATTGACCGGGGATCTACATCACGGGCCGACCCTGGCCAGGTGAAGCTTGCTGACATGTGGCAGCCTCTCCGGAGACTACTAATTCCGCTGGTCACATTGTATGCAAATACCCAGCTGAGAGCACAGGGCAGAAAACATTGACACATACCTGCCAGAGGCCTATTCTGGGTCTGAAGAGTCCACCCTGGTCTCCAGCGACTCAGCATCTCAGCACACACTTTGCCTGCACACATGGAATCCGCCTCTCTCCACAAATGCCTTTTCCTGCGAGGAAACACAGGATGTCACTCAGCCAAAGGAGAGCACAGGCAAAGTCAACTGAAGCCCGCCTTTTCACGATTTTGCCCTGTGCTGGTCCACAGGCTCCGGGGCACACTGCGTGTGCGTCACTTCTCCGAAGACAAGGCCGAAATTCGGGCATCCAGGGCCCTAGCAGTCCAGAGTCTGCGGATGGCGGCATATGGATCACCTCTTTGCCACGTACAGGAGGGAGGCCTGGGCCCTAGCCTGGCCCCGCTAGAGCTCCACGACCTCAGCTATTTTCCCTGACCTTTGGCCCGTGCCCCCGTGAGTGTGTGATTTCTAGTTCCACTTCTCCTCCGACCACTCTCAATCCGCCACCTGCGGATACCTCAGCGTGGACGTGAACATCTATCACTGTCTGCAGTGTCACAGGTCACTAGGAGTCTAGGCTCAGGCTGACCTTGGCTGTCTTCTGCCCAGGCAAGGAGCCTAATCCTTCAAAGGAAATGAGGACACGTGGTCACTGGCCGACATCCTTTCTTTCATCCACACAGCGGTCTGTACGAGGGTAAAGAGGCCAGGTAGGACAGGTGAAGGCTGAGTGCGGGGCCTAAGGCTTCTTTCTCAATCACCACGGAGACAGCCACCGGAAGGCTGGGCGGAACTTCTGACGGGGACGGGTCACAAACTCTGAGCCAATAGGAGAGGTCCGGCCTAACAGGCCAGTTAGGCAGAGGCCTCCATTTTACCCATGGACACACAACGGCCCCTTCTGTCCTTGGCCACAAAATCGAGGGCACCCAGGGAATAACGTCACAGCAGGCAACCCCTGATGTGGACAGGTTCGACATACTGGGACAGCAGGCAGGTACCTCTTGTCCACTTACGCTGGGATATCAGCAGGCAAGGCGCCCTTCCTCAGCATCTATGGCCCCTCTCTGTATGTGTTCATTCAGAGAAATCTCTCCGTTCTACCCGAGACAAATCACAGCTATGAGGGGCCTGAGAGAGAGCCTGGAGAGGAAACAGGGGAGGCTTCTGGCTGTACCGCGTCCCCGTGGGTAGAGAACAGCAGTTAGTCTCTCTGGAAGGTCTTAGCTTCTGTTGCTTGACATGGGCAATACGGGAGGGGCGGACCCTGGCCAGGTGGAGCTTGTGGGCAGACGCGACCTCTGGGGGAAGAATAATTCCGCTGCTGCTTTGTATGCTGTAAACCTCCCCACGCCAGGTGGGATGGGCAGAGAACATTGACCCACAACTGCCAGGGGCCTTTCCTGGGACTGAAGATCCCAACCTGGTCTCAACCTTGTCGCCTTCTCAGCACATACCTTTCCTGCACACATAATCCTGCCTTTCTCCGTCACTGCCTGATCCTACTAGGAAAAAAGCATGCCGCCCAAAAAGGCCCATGTCAGGGAAATCGAGGAGACACTGCCGTTTTCCCAATTTTTGCTGTCTACATATCCCCGCCTCCGGTGGAAGGCTGCGTATGTGGCCGGGCAGCCAAGGCAAGGCCGAAATCCTGGCATCCTGGGCCCCAGCAATCCAATGGTTTACGGACGTGGGGACCCGGATGACATGTTTCCCACATACAGGAGGAATCCTTGGGCCCTTCACTGGCTCGCCCTTCAGCTCGGCCACGTCCACTACTGGCCCTGGCCTTTGGCCGGTGCCCCATTTAACGTGTGCTCCGGAGCGATGTTTCTCCACCCATCGCTATCATTCTGCCACCAGGGGATATGTGAGAGTGGGAGTCACCATTTGTCACTGGCAGCAGTGTCACAAGTCACTAGACTTCCAGGTACCAGCTGGCCTAGGCTGCCTTCTGCCCCAGGCAAGGTCCCGAATCCTTTATCCCAGATGCTGACACCTGGGCGCTGGCGGATATTCATTTTTAGCAACACAGAGGTCTGAGTGAGGGTCAGCAGGCCAGCTAGGTGAAGTCAAGGCCAGGTGGGCGGGACTAAGGCTCCTTTGCCATCACCATGGAGACAGTCCCACCACCGGAACAGTGGGCGGAGCTTATGATGGGCCTGGTGACAAGACTGAGCCAATGGCAGAGATCTGGCCCGCCAGGCAGATGACACAGGGCCCTCCATTATGACCTATGACACCTAGTGGCCACAGGATTTGAGCACACCCTGGGAAAGCCTACGCAGGCACAGGGGAGCTTCTGGTTCCGACTGGTTCAGGGCATTGCTACAACAGGCCAGGTACCTCTTTCCCACTTTCCAGAGGATATCAGTACGCAATGCCACCCCACTCAGCATCTCTTGCCTCTCTCTGTCTCTCTCTGGATGTGTTCGCTCTCTGAAATCTCTTCCTTCTCCCCCTGAGTCACTTCACAGCTTGGAGTGCCTGACAGGGTGCCTAGAGACGAAAGAGCAAAGGGGGAAGGCCTCTGGCTCTACTGGTTGCCCACGGGCAGACAAGATCTGCTGGTCTACCTGCAAGGTCTAGAGAGTGGTGATTGACCGGGGATCTACATCACGGGCCGACCCTGGCCAGGTGAAGCTTGCTGACATGTGGCAGCCTCTCCGGAGACTACTAATTCCGCTGGTCACATTGTATGCAAATACCCAGCTGAGAGCACAGGGCAGAAAACATTGACACATACCTGCCAGAGGCCTATTCTGGGTCTGAAGAGTCCACCCTGGTCTCCAGCGACTCAGCATCTCAGCACACACTTTGCCTGCACACATGGAATCCGCCTCTCTCCACAAATGCCTTCTCCTGCGAGGAAACACAGGATGTCACTCAGCCAAAGGAGAGCACAGGCAAAGTCAACTGAAGCCCGCCTTTTCACGATTTTGCCCTGTGCTGGTCCACAGGCTCCGGGGCACACTGCGTGTGCGTCACTTCTCCGAAGACAAGGCCGAAATTCGGGCATCCAGGGCCCTAGCAGTCCAGAGTCTGCGGATGGCGGCATATGGATCACCTCTTTGCCACGTACAGGAGGGAGGCCTGGGCCCTAGCCTGGCCCCGCTAGAGCTCCACGACCTCAGCTATTTTCCCTGACCTTTGGCCCGTGCCCCCGTGAGTGTGTGATTTCTAGTTCCACTTCTCCTCCGACCACTCTCAATCCGCCACCTGCGGATACCTCAGCGTGGACGTGAACATCTATCACTCTCTGCAGTGTCACGGGTCACTAGGAGTCTAGGCTCAGGCTGACCTTGGCTGTCTTCTGCCCAGGCAAGGAGCCTAATCCCTCAAAGGAAATGAGGACACGTGGTCACTGGCCGACATCCTTTCTTTCATCCACACAGCGGTCTGTACGAGGGTAAAGAGGCCAGGTAGGACAGGTGAAGGCTGAGTGCGGGGCCTAAGGCTTCTTTCTCAATCACCACGGAGACAGCCACCGGAAGGCTGGGCGGAACTTCTGACGGGGACGGGTCACAAACTCTGAGCCAATAGGAGAGGTCCGGCCTAACAGGCCAGTTAGGCAGAGGCCTCCATTTTACCCATGGACACACAACGGCCCCTTCTGTCCTTGGCCACAAAATCGAGGGCACCCAGGGAATAACGTCACAGCAGGCAACCCCTGATGTGGACAGGTTCGACATACTGGGACAGCAGGCAGGTACCTCTTGTCCACTTACGCTGGGATATCAGCAGGCAAGGCGCCCTTCCTCAGCATCTATGGCCCCTCTCTGTATGTGTTCATTCAGAGAAATCTCTCCGTTCTACCCCTGAGACAAATCACAGCTATGAGGGGCCTGAGAGAGAGCCTGGAGAGGAAACAGGGGAGGCTTCTGGCTGTACCGCGTCCCCGTGGGTAGAGAACAGCAGTTAGTCTCTCTGGAAGGTCTTAGCTTCTGTTGCTTGACATGGGCAATACGGGAGGGGCGGACCCTGGCCAGGTGGAGCTTGTGGGCAGACGCGACCTCTGGGGGAAGAATAATTCCGCTGCTGCTTTGTATGCTGTAAACCTCCCCACGCCAGGTGGGATGGGCAGAGAACATTGACCCACAACTGCCAGGGGCCTTTCCTGGGACTGAAGATCCCAACCTGGTCTCAACCTTGTCGCCTTCTCAGCACATACCTTTCCTGCACACATAATCCTGCCTTTCTCCGTCACTGCCTGATCCTACTAGGAAAAAAGCATGCCGCCCAAAAAGGCCCATGTCAGGGAAATCGAGGAGACACTGCCGTTTTCCCAATTTTTGCTGTCTACATATCCCCGCCTCCGGTGGAAGGCTGCGTATGTGGCCGGGCAGCCAAGGCAAGGCCGAAATCCTGGCATCCTGGGCCCCAGCAATCCAATGGTTTACGGACGTGGGGACCCGGATGACATGTTTCCCACATACAGGAGGAATCCTTGGGCCCTTCACTGGCTCGCCCTTCAGCTCGGCCACGTCCACTACTGGCCCTGGCCTTTGGCCGGTGCCCCATTTAACGTGTGCTCCGGAGCGATGTTTCTCCACCCATCGCTATCATTCTGCCACCAGGGGATATGTGAGAGTGGGAGTCACCATTTGTCACTGGCAGCAGTGTCACAAGTCACTAGACTTCCAGGTACCAGCTGGCCTAGGCTGCCTTCTGCCCCAGGCAAGGTCCCGAATCCTTTATCCCAGATGCTGACACCTGGGCGCTGGCGGATATTCATTTTTAGCAACACAGAGGTCTGAGTGAGGGTCAGCAGGCCAGCTAGGTGAAGTCAAGGCCAGGTGGGCGGGACTAAGGCTCCTTTGCCATCACCATGGAGACAGTCCCACCACCGGAACAGTGGGCGGAGCTTATGATGGGCCTGGTGACAAGACTGAGCCAATGGCAGAGATCTGGCCCGCCAGGCAGATGACACAGGGCCCTCCATTATGACCTATGACACCTAGTGGCCACAGGATTTGAGCACACCCTGGGAAAGCCTACGCAGGCACAGGGGAGCTTCTGGTTCCGACTGGTTCAGGGCATTGCTACAACAGGCCAGGTACCTCTTTCCCACTTTCCAGAGGATATCAGTACGCAATGCCACCCCACTCAGCATCTCTTGCCTCTCTCTGTCTCTCTCTGGATGTGTTCGCTCTCTGAAATCTCTTCCTTCTCCCCCTGAGTCACTTCACAGCTTGGAGTGCCTGACAGGGTGCCTAGAGACGAAAGAGCAAAGGGGGAAGGCCTCTGGCTCTACTGGTTGCCCACGGGCAGACAAGATCTGCTGGTCTACCTGCAAGGTCTAGAGAGTGGTGATTGACCGGGGATCTACATCACGGGCCGACCCTGGCCAGGTGAAGCTTGCTGACATGTGGCAGCCTCTCCGGAGACTACTAATTCCGCTGGTCACATTGTATGCAAATACCCAGCTGAGAGCACAGGGCAGAAAACATTGACACATACCTGCCAGAGGCCTATTCTGGGTCTGAAGAGTCCACCCTGGTCTCCAGCGACTCAGCATCTCAGCACACACTTTGCCTGCACACATGGAATCCGCCTCTCTCCACAAATGCCTTCTCCTGCGAGGAAACACAGGATGTCACTCAGCCAAAGGAGAGCACAGGCAAAGTCAACTGAAGCCCGCCTTTTCACGATTTTGCCCTGTGCTGGTCCACAGGCTCCGGGGCACACTGCGTGTGCGTCACTTCTCCGAAGACAAGGCCGAAATTCGGGCATCCAGGGCCCTAGCAGTCCAGAGTCTGCGGATGGCGGCATATGGATCACCTCTTTGCCACGTACAGGAGGGAGGCCTGGGCCCTAGCCTGGCCCCGCTAGAGCTCCACGACCTCAGCTATTTTCCCTGACCTTTGGCCCGTGCCCCCGTGAGTGTGTGATTTCTAGTTCCACTTCTCCTCCGACCACTCTCAATCCGCCACCTGCGGATACCTCAGCGTGGACGTGAACATCTATCACTCTCTGCAGTGTCACGGGTCACTAGGAGTCTAGGCTCAGGCTGACCTTGGCTGTCTTCTGCCCAGGCAAGGAGCCTAATCCCTCAAAGGAAATGAGGACACGTGGTCACTGGCCGACATCCTTTCTTTCATCCACACAGCGGTCTGTACGAGGGTAAAGAGGCCAGGTAGGACAGGTGAAGGCTGAGTGCGGGGCCTAAGGCTTCTTTCTCAATCACCACGGAGACAGCCACCGGAAGGCTGGGCGGAACTTCTGACGGGGACGGGTCACAAACTCTGAGCCAATAGGAGAGGTCCGGCCTAACAGGCCAGTTAGGCAGAGGCCTCCATTTTACCCATGGACACACAACGGCCCCTTCTGTCCTTGGCCACAAAATCGAGGGCACCCAGGGAATAACGTCACAGCAGGCAACCCCTGATGTGGACAGGTTCGACATACTGGGACAGCAGGCAGGTACCTCTTGTCCACTTACGCTGGGATATCAGTAGGCAAGGCGCCCTTCCTCAGCATCTATGGCCCCTCTCTGTATGTGTTCATTCAGAGAAATCTCTCCGTTCTACCCCTGAGACAAATCACAGCTATGAGGGGCCTGAGAGAGAGCCTGGAGAGGAAACAGGGGAGGCTTCTGGCTGTACCGCGTCCCCGTGGGTAGAGAACAGCAGTTAGTCTCTCTGGAAGGTCTTAGCTTCTGTTGCTTGACATGGGCAATACGGGAGGGGCGGACCCTGGCCAGGTGGAGCTTGTGGGCAGACGCGACCTCTGGGGGAAGAATAATTCCGCTGCTGCTTTGTATGCTGTAAACCTCCCCACGCCAGGTGGGATGGGCAGAGAACATTGACCCACAACTGCCAGGGGCCTTTCCTGGGACTGAAGATCCCAACCTGGTCTCAACCTTGTCGCCTTCTCAGCACATACCTTTCCTGCACACATAATCCTGCCTTTCTCCGTCACTGCCTGATCCTACTAGGAAAAAAGCATGCCGCCCAAAAAGGCCCATGTCAGGGAAATCGAGGAGACACTGCCGTTTTCCCAATTTTTGCTGTCTACATATCCCCGCCTCCGGTGGAAGGCTGCGTATGTGGCCGGGCAGCCAAGGCAAGGCCGAAATCCTGGCATCCTGGGCCCCAGCAATCCAATGGTTTACGGACGTGGGGACCCGGATGACATGTTTCCCACATACAGGAGGAATCCTTGGGCCCTTCACTGGCTCGCCCTTCAGCTCGGCCACGTCCACTACTGGCCCTGGCCTTTGGCCGGTGCCCCATTTAACGTGTGCTCCGGAGCGATGTTTCTCCACCCATCGCTATCATTCTGCCACCAGGGGATATGTGAGAGTGGGAGTCACCATTTGTCACTGGCAGCAGTGTCACAAGTCACTAGACTTCCAGGTACCAGCTGGCCTAGGCTGCCTTCTGCCCCAGGCAAGGTCCCGAATCCTTTATCCCAGATGCTGACACCTGGGCGCTGGCGGATATTCATTTTTAGCAACACAGAGGTCTGAGTGAGGGTCAGCAGGCCAGCTAGGTGAAGTCAAGGCCAGGTGGGCGGGACTAAGGCTCCTTTGCCATCACCATGGAGACAGTCCCACCACCGGAACAGTGGGCGGAGCTTATGATGGGCCTGGTGACAAGACTGAGCCAATGGCAGAGATCTGGCCCGCCAGGCAGATGACACAGGGCCCTCCATTATGACCTATGACACCTAGTGGCCACAGGATTTGAGCACACCCTGGGAAAGCCTACGCAGGCACAGGGGAGCTTCTGGTTCCGACTGGTTCAGGGCATTGCTACAACAGGCCAGGTACCTCTTTCCCACTTTCCAGAGGATATCAGTACGCAATGCCACCCCACTCAGCATCTCTTGCCTCTCTCTGTCTCTCTCTGGATGTGTTCGCTCTCTGAAATCTCTTCCTTCTCCCCCTGAGTCACTTCACAGCTTGGAGTGCCTGACAGGGTGCCTAGAGACGAAAGAGCAAAGGGGGAAGGCCTCTGGCTCTACTGGTTGCCCACGGGCAGACAAGATCTGCTGGTCTACCTGCAAGGTCTAGAGAGTGGTGATTGACCGGGGATCTACATCACGGGCCGACCCTGGCCAGGTGAAGCTTGCTGACATGTGGCAGCCTCTCCGGAGACTACTAATTCCGCTGGTCACATTGTATGCAAATACCCAGCTGAGAGCACAGGGCAGAAAACATTGACACATACCTGCCAGAGGCCTATTCTGGGTCTGAAGAGTCCACCCTGGTCTCCAGCGACTCAGCATCTCAGCACACACTTTGCCTGCACACATGGAATCCGCCTCTCTCCACAAATGCCTTCTCCTGCGAGGAAACACAGGATGTCACTCAGCCAAAGGAGAGCACAGGCAAAGTCAACTGAAGCCCGCCTTTTCACGATTTTGCCCTGTGCTGGTCCACAGGCTCCGGGGCACACTGCGTGTGCGTCACTTCTCCGAAGACAAGGCCGAAATTCGGGCATCCAGGGCCCTAGCAGTCCAGAGTCTGCGGATGGCGGCATATGGATCACCTCTTTGCCACGTACAGGAGGGAGGCCTGGGCCCTAGCCTGGCCCCGCTAGAGCTCCACGACCTCAGCTATTTTCCCTGACCTTTGGCCCGTGCCCCCGTGAGTGTGTGATTTCTAGTTCCACTTCTCCTCCGACCACTCTCAATCCGCCACCTGCGGATACCTCAGCGTGGACGTGAACATCTATCACTGTCTGCAGTGTCACAGGTCACTAGGAGTCTAGGCTCAGGCTGACCTTGGCTGTCTTCTGCCCAGGCAAGGAGCCTAATCCTTCAAAGGAAATGAGGACACGTGGTCACTGGCCGACATCCTTTCTTTCATCCACACAGCGGTCTGTACGAGGGTAAAGAGGCCAGGTAGGACAGGTGAAGGCTGAGTGCGGGGCCTAAGGCTTCTTTCTCAATCACCACGGAGACAGCCACCGGAAGGCTGGGCGGAACTTCTGACGGGGACGGGTCACAAACTCTGAGCCAATAGGAGAGGTCCGGCCTAACAGGCCAGTTAGGCAGAGGCCTCCATTTTACCCATGGACACACAACGGCCCCTTCTGTCCTTGGCCACAAAATCGAGGGCACCCAGGGAATAACGTCACAGCAGGCAACCCCTGATGTGGACAGGTTCGACATACTGGGACAGCAGGCAGGTACCTCTTGTCCACTTACGCTGGGATATCAGCAGGCAAGGCGCCCTTCCTCAGCATCTATGGCCCCTCTCTGTATGTGTTCATTCAGAGAAATCTCTCCGTTCTACCCGAGACAAATCACAGCTATGAGGGGCCTGAGAGAGAGCCTGGAGAGGAAACAGGGGAGGCTTCTGGCTGTACCGCGTCCCCGTGGGTAGAGAACAGCAGTTAGTCTCTCTGGAAGGTCTTAGCTTCTGTTGCTTGACATGGGCAATACGGGAGGGGCGGACCCTGGCCAGGTGGAGCTTGTGGGCAGACGCGACCTCTGGGGGAAGAATAATTCCGCTGCTGCTTTGTATGCTGTAAACCTCCCCACGCCAGGTGGGATGGGCAGAGAACATTGACCCACAACTGCCAGGGGCCTTTCCTGGGACTGAAGATCCCAACCTGGTCTCAACCTTGTCGCCTTCTCAGCACATACCTTTCCTGCACACATAATCCTGCCTTTCTCCGTCACTGCCTGATCCTACTAGGAAAAAAGCATGCCGCCCAAAAAGGCCCATGTCAGGGAAATCGAGGAGACACTGCCGTTTTCCCAATTTTTGCTGTCTACATATCCCTGCCTCCGGTGGAAGGCTGCGTATGTGGCCGGGCAGCCAAGGCAAGGCCGAAATCCTGGCATCCTGGGCCCCAGCAATCCAATGGTTTACGGACGTGGGGACCCGGATGACATGTTTCCCACATACAGGAGGAATCCTTGGGCCCTTCACTGGCTCGCCCTTCAGCTCGGCCACGTCCACTACTGGCCCTGGCCTTTGGCCGGTGCCCCATTTAACGTGTGCTCCGGAGCGATGTTTCTCCACCCATCGCTATCATTCTGCCACCAGGGGATATGTGAGAGTGGGAGTCACCATTTGTCACTGGCAGCAGTGTCACAAGTCACTAGACTTCAAGGTACCAGCTGGCCTAGGCTGCCTTCTGCCCCAGGCAAGGTCCCGAATCCTTTATCCCAGATGCTGACACCTGGGCGCTGGCGGATATTCATTTTTAGCAACACAGAGGTCTGAGTGAGGGTCAGCAGGCCAGCTAGGTGAAGTCAAGGCCAGGTGGGCGGGACTAAGGCTCCTTTGCCATCACCATGGAGACAGTCCCACCACCGGAACAGTGGGCGGAGCTTATGATGGGCCTGGTGACAAGACTGAGCCAATGGCAGAGATCTGGCCCGCCAGGCAGATGACACAGGGCCCTCCATTATGACCTATGACACCTAGTGGCCACAGGATTTGAGCACACCCTGGGAAAGCCTACGCAGGCACAGGGGAGCTTCTGGTTCCGACTGGTTCAGGGCATTGCTACAACAGGCCAGGTACCTCTTTCCCACTTTCCAGAGGATATCAGTACGCAATGCCACCCCACTCAGCATCTCTTGCCTCTCTCTGTCTCTCTCTGGATGTGTTCGCTCTCTGAAATCTCTTCCTTCTCCCCCTGAGTCACTTCACAGCTTGGAGTGCCTGACAGGGTGCCTAGAGACGAAAGAGCAAAGGGGGAAGGCCTCTGGCTCTACTGGTTGCCCACGGGCAGACAAGATCTGCTGGTCTACCTGCAAGGTCTAGAGAGTGGTGATTGACCGGGGATCTACATCACGGGCCGACCCTGGCCAGGTGAAGCTTGCTGACATGTGGCAGCCTCTCCGGAGACTACTAATTCCGCTGGTCACATTGTATGCAAATACCCAGCTGAGAGCACAGGGCAGAAAACATTGACACATACCTGCCAGAGGCCTATTCTGGGTCTGAAGAGTCCACCCTGGTCTCCAGCGACTCAGCATCTCAGCACACACTTTGCCTGCACACATGGAATCCGCCTCTCTCCACAAATGCCTTCTCCTGCGAGGAAACACAGGATGTCACTCAGCCAAAGGAGAGCACAGGCAAAGTCAACTGAAGCCCGCCTTTTCACGATTTTGCCCTGTGCTGGTCCACAGGCTCCGGGGCACACTGCGTGTGCGTCACTTCTCCGAAGACAAGGCCGAAATTCGGGCATCCAGGGCCCTAGCAGTCCAGAGTCTGCGGATGGCGGCATATGGATCACCTCTTTGCCACGTACAGGAGGGAGGCCTGGGCCCTAGCCTGGCCCCGCTAGAGCTCCACGACCTCAGCTATTTTCCCTGACCTTTGGCCCGTGCCCCCGTGAGTGTGTGATTTCTAGTTCCACTTCTCCTCCGACCACTCTCAATCCGCCACCTGCGGATACCTCAGCGTGGACGTGAACATCTATCACTCTCTGCAGTGTCACGGGTCACTAGGAGTCTAGGCTCAGGCTGACCTTGGCTGTCTTCTGCCCAGGCAAGGAGCCTAATCCTTCAAAGGAAATGAGGACACGTGGTCACTGGCCGACATCCTTTCTTTCATCCACACAGCGGTCTGTACGAGGGTAAAGAGGCCAGGTAGGACAGGTGAAGGCTGAGTGCGGGGCCTAAGGCTTCTTTCTCAATCACCACGGAGACAGCCACCGGAAGGCTGGGCGGAACTTCTGACGGGGACGGGTCACAAACTCTGAGCCAATAGGAGAGGTCCGGCCTAACAGGCCAGTTAGGCAGAGGCCTCCATTTTACCCATGGACACACAACGGCCCCTTCTGTCCTTGGCCACAAAATCGAGGGCACCCAGGGAATAACGTCACAGCAGGCAACCCCTGATGTGGACAGGTTCGACATACTGGGACAGCAGGCAGGTACCTCTTGTCCACTTACGCTGGGATATCAGCAGGCAAGGCGCCCTTCCTCAGCATCTATGGCCCCTCTCTGTATGTGTTCATTCAGAGAAATCTCTCCGTTCTACCCGAGACAAATCACAGCTATGAGGGGCCTGAGAGAGAGCCTGGAGAGGAAACAGGGGAGGCTTCTGGCTGTACCGCGTCCCCGTGGGTAGAGAACAGCAGTTAGTCTCTCTGGAAGGTCTTAGCTTCTGTTGCTTGACATGGGCAATACGGGAGGGGCGGACCCTGGCCAGGTGGAGCTTGTGGGCAGACGCGACCTCTGGGGGAAGAATAATTCCGCTGCTGCTTTGTATGCTGTAAACCTCCCCACGCCAGGTGGGATGGGCAGAGAACATTGACCCACAACTGCCAGGGGCCTTTCCTGGGACTGAAGATCCCAACCTGGTCTCAACCTTGTCGCCTTCTCAGCACATACCTTTCCTGCACACATAATCCTGCCTTTCTCCGTCACTGCCTGATCCTACTAGGAAAAAAGCATGCCGCCCAAAAAGGCCCATGTCAGGGAAATCGAGGAGACACTGCCGTTTTCCCAATTTTTGCTGTCTACATATCCCCGCCTCCGGTGGAAGGCTGCGTATGTGGCCGGGCAGCCAAGGCAAGGCCGAAATCCTGGCATCCTGGGCCCCAGCAATCCAATGGTTTACGGACGTGGGGACCCGGATGACATGTTTCCCACATACAGGAGGAATCCTTGGGCCCTTCACTGGCTCGCCCTTCAGCTCGGCCACGTCCACTACTGGCCCTGGCCTTTGGCCGGTGCCCCATTTAACGTGTGCTCCGGAGCGATGTTTCTCCACCCATCGCTATCATTCTGCCACCAGGGGATATGTGAGAGTGGGAGTCACCATTTGTCACTGGCAGCAGTGTCACAAGTCACTAGACTTCCAGGTACCAGCTGGCCTAGGCTGCCTTCTGCCCCAGGCAAGGTCCCGAATCCTTTATCCCAGATGCTGACACCTGGGCGCTGGCGGATATTCATTTTTAGCAACACAGAGGTCTGAGTGAGGGTCAGCAGGCCAGCTAGGTGAAGTCAAGGCCAGGTGGGCGGGACTAAGGCTCCTTTGCCATCACCATGGAGACAGTCCCACCACCGGAACAGTGGGCGGAGCTTATGATGGGCCTGGTGACAAGACTGAGCCAATGGCAGAGATCTGGCCCGCCAGGCAGATGACACAGGGCCCTCCATTATGACCTATGACACCTAGTGGCCACAGGATTTGAGCACACCCTGGGAAAGCCTACGCAGGCACAGGGGAGCTTCTGGTTCCGACTGGTTCAGGGCATTGCTACAACAGGCCAGGTACCTCTTTCCCACTTTCCAGAGGATATCAGTACGCAATGCCACCCCACTCAGCATCTCTTGCCTCTCTCTGTCTCTCTCTGGATGTGTTCGCTCTCTGAAATCTCTTCCTTCTCCCCCTGAGTCACTTCACAGCTTGGAGTGCCTGACAGGGTGCCTAGAGACGAAAGAGCAAAGGGGGAAGGCCTCTGGCTCTACTGGTTGCCCACGGGCAGACAAGATCTGCTGGTCTACCTGCAAGGTCTAGAGAGTGGTGATTGACCGGGGATCTACATCACGGGCCGACCCTGGCCAGGTGAAGCTTGCTGACATGTGGCAGCCTCTCCGGAGACTACTAATTCCGCTGGTCACATTGTATGCAAATACCCAGCTGAGAGCACAGGGCAGAAAACATTGACACATACCTGCCAGAGGCCTATTCTGGGTCTGAAGAGTCCACCCTGGTCTCCAGCGACTCAGCATCTCAGCACACACTTTGCCTGCACACATGGAATCCGCCTCTCTCCACAAATGCCTTCTCCTGCGAGGAAACACAGGATGTCACTCAGCCAAAGGAGAGCACAGGCAAAGTCAACTGAAGCCCGCCTTTTCACGATTTTGCCCTGTGCTGGTCCACAGGCTCCGGGGCACACTGCGTGTGCGTCACTTCTCCGAAGACAAGGCCGAAATTCGGGCATCCAGGGCCCTAGCAGTCCAGAGTCTGCGGATGGCGGCATATGGATCACCTCTTTGCCACGTACAGGAGGGAGGCCTGGGCCCTAGCCTGGCCCCGCTAGAGCTCCACGACCTCAGCTATTTTCCCTGACCTTTGGCCCGTGCCCCCGTGAGTGTGTGATTTCTAGTTCCACTTCTCCTCCGACCACTCTCAATCCGCCACCTGCGGATACCTCAGCGTGGACGTGAACATCTATCACTCTCTGCAGTGTCACGGGTCACTAGGAGTCTAGGCTCAGGCTGACCTTGGCTGTCTTCTGCCCAGGCAAGGAGCCTAATCCCTCAAAGGAAATGAGGACACGTGGTCACTGGCCGACATCCTTTCTTTCATCCACACAGCGGTCTGAACGAGGGTAAAGAGGCCAGGTAGGACAGGTGAAGGCTGAGTGCGGGGCCTAAGGCTTCTTTCTCAATCACCACGGAGACAGCCACCGGAAGGCTGGGCGGAACTTCTGACGGGGACGGGTCACAAACTCTGAGCCAATAGGAGAGGTCCGGCCTAACAGGCCAGTTAGGCAGAGGCCTCCATTTTACCCATGGACACACAACGGCCCCTTCTGTCCTTGGCCACAAAATCGAGGGCACCCAGGGAATAACGTCACAGCAGGCAACCCCTGATGTGGACAGGTTCGACATACTGGGACAGCAGGCAGGTACCTCTTGTCCACTTACGCTGGGATATCAGCAGGCAAGGCGCCCTTCCTCAGCATCTATGGCCCCTCTCTGTATGTGTTCATTCAGAGAAATCTCTCCGTTCTACCCCTGAGACAAATCACAGCTATGAGGGGCCTGAGAGAGAGCCTGGAGAGGAAACAGGGGAGGCTTCTGGCTGTACCGCGTCCCCGTGGGTAGAGAACAGCAGTTAGTCTCTCTGGAAGGTCTTAGCTTCTGTTGCTTGACATGGGCAATACGGGAGGGGCGGACCCTGGCCAGGTGGAGCTTGTGGGCAGACGCGACCTCTGGGGGAAGAATAATTCCGCTGCTGCTTTGTATGCTGTAAACCTCCCCACGCCAGGTGGGATGGGCAGAGAACATTGACCCACAACTGCCAGGGGCCTTTCCTGGGACTGAAGATCCCAACCTGGTCTCAACCTTGTCGCCTTCTCAGCACATACCTTTCCTGCACACATAATCCTGCCTTTCTCCGTCACTGCCTGATCCTACTAGGAAAAAAGCATGCCGCCCAAAAAGGCCCATGTCAGGGAAATCGAGGAGACACTGCCGTTTTCCCAATTTTTGCTGTCTACATATCCCCGCCTCCGGTGGAAGGCTGCGTATGTGGCCGGGCAGCCAAGGCAAGGCCGAAATCCTGGCATCCTGGGCCCCAGCAATCCAATGGTTTACGGACGTGGGGACCCGGATGACATGTTTCCCACATACAGGAGGAATCCTTGGGCCCTTCACTGGCTCGCCCTTCAGCTCGGCCACGTCCACTACTGGCCCTGGCCTTTGGCCGGTGCCCCATTTAACGTGTGCTCCGGAGTGATGTTTCTCCACCCATCGCTATCATTCTGCCACCAGGGGATATGTGAGAGTGGGAGTCACCATTTGTCACTGGCAGCAGTGTCACAAGTCACTAGACTTCCAGGTACCAGCTGGCCTAGGCTGCCTTCTGCCCCAGGCAAGGTCCCGAATCCTTTATCCCAGATGCTGACACCTGGGCGCTGGCGGATATTCATTTTTAGCAACACAGAGGTCTGAGTGAGGGTCAGCAGGCCAGCTAGGTGAAGTCAAGGCCAGGTGGGCGGGACTAAGGCTCCTTTGCCATCACCATGGAGACAGTCCCACCACCGGAACAGTGGGCGGAGCTTATGATGGGCCTGGTGACAAGACTGAGCCAATGGCAGAGATCTGGCCCGCCAGGCAGATGACACAGGGCCCTCCATTATGACCTATGACACCTAGTGGCCACAGGATTTGAGCACACCCTGGGAAAGCCTACGCAGGCACAGGGGAGCTTCTGGTTCCGACTGGTTCAGGGCATTGCTACAACAGGCCAGGTACCTCTTTCCCACTTTCCAGAGGATATCAGTACGCAATGCCACCCCACTCAGCATCTCTTGCCTCTCTCTGTCTCTCTCTGGATGTGTTCGCTCTCTGAAATCTCTTCCTTCTCCCCCTGAGTCACTTCACAGCTTGGAGTGCCTGACAGGGTGCCTAGAGACGAAAGAGCAAAGGGGGAAGGCCTCTGGCTCTACTGGTTGCCCACGGGCAGACAAGATCTGCTGGTCTACCTGCAAGGTCTAGAGAGTGGTGATTGACCGGGGATCTACATCACGGGCCGACCCTGGCCAGGTGAAGCTTGCTGACATGTGGCAGCCTCTCCGGAGACTACTAATTCCGCTGGTCACATTGTATGCAAATACCCAGCTGAGAGCACAGGGCAGAAAACATTGACACATACCTGCCAGAGGCCTATTCTGGGTCTGAAGAGTCCACCCTGGTCTCCAGCGACTCAGCATCTCAGCACACACTTTGCCTGCACACATGGAATCCGCCTCTCTCCACAAATGCCTTCTCCTGCGAGGAAACACAGGATGTCACTCAGCCAAAGGAGAGCACAGGCAAAGTCAACTGAAGCCCGCCTTTTCACGATTTTGCCCTGTGCTGGTCCACAGGCTCCGGGGCACACTGCGTGTGCGTCACTTCTCCGAAGACAAGGCCGAAATTCGGGCATCCAGGGCCCTAGCAGTCCAGAGTCTGCGGATGGCGGCATATGGATCACCTCTTTGCCACGTACAGGAGGGAGGCCTGGGCCCTAGCCTGGCCCCGCTAGAGCTCCACGACCTCAGCTATTTTCCCTGACCTTTGGCCCGTGCCCCCGTGAGTGTGTGATTTCTAGTTCCACTTCTCCTCCGACCACTCTCAATCCGCCACCTGCGGATACCTCAGCGTGGACGTGAACATCTATCACTCTCTGCAGTGTCACGGGTCACTAGGAGTCTAGGCTCAGGCTGACCTTGGCTGTCTTCTGCCCAGGCAAGGAGCCTAATCCCTCAAAGGAAATGAGGACACGTGGTCACTGGCCGACATCCTTTCTTTCATCCACACAGCGGTCTGTACGAGGGTAAAGAGGCCAGGTAGGACAGGTGAAGGCTGAGTGCGGGGCCTAAGGCTTCGGAGACAGCCACCGGAAGGCTGGGCGGAACTTCTGACGGGGACGGGTCACAAACTCTGAGCCAATAGGAGAGGTCCGGCCTAACAGGCCAGTTAGGCAGAGGCCTCCATTTTACCCATGGACACACAACGGCCCCTTCTGTCCTTGGCCACAAAATCGAGGGCACCCAGGGAATAACGTCACAGCAGGCAACCCCTGATGTGGACAGGTTCGACATACTGGGACAGCAGGCAGGTACCTCTTGTCCACTTACGCTGGGATATCAGTAGGCAAGGCGCCCTTCCTCAGCATCTATGGCCCCTCTCTGTATGTGTTCATTCAGAGAAATCTCTCCGTTCTACCCCTGAGACAAATCACAGCTATGAGGGGCCTGAGAGAGAGCCTGGAGAGGAAACAGGGGAGGCTTCTGGCTGTACCGCGTCCCCGTGGGTAGAGAACAGCAGTTAGTCTCTCTGGAAGGTCTTAGCTTCTGTTGCTTGACATGGGCAATACGGGAGGGGCGGACCCTGGCCAGGTGGAGCTTGTGGGCAGACGCGACCTCTGGGGGAAGAATAATTCCGCTGCTGCTTTGTATGCTGTAAACCTCCCCACGCCAGGTGGGATGGGCAGAGAACATTGACCCACAACTGCCAGGGGCCTTTCCTGGGACTGAAGATCCCAACCTGGTCTCAACCTTGTCGCCTTCTCAGCACATACCTTTCCTGCACACATAATCCTGCCTTTCTCCGTCACTGCCTGATCCTACTAGGAAAAAAGCATGCCGCCCAAAAAGGCCCATGTCAGGGAAATCGAGGAGACACTGCCGTTTTCCCAATTTTTGCTGTCTACATATCCCCGCCTCCGGTGGAAGGCTGCGTATGTGGCCGGGCAGCCAAGGCAAGGCCGAAATCCTGGCATCCTGGGCCCCAGCAATCCAATGGTTTACGGGCGTGGGGACCCGGATGACATGTTTCCCACATACAGGAGGAATCCTTGGGCCCTTCACTGGCTCGCCGTTCAGCTCGGCCACGTCCACTACTGGCCCTGGCCTTTGGCCGGTGCCCCATTTAACGTGTGCTCCGGAGCGATGTTTCTCCACCCATCGCTATCATTCTGCCACCAGGGGATATGTGAGAGTGGGAGTCACCATTTGTCACTGGCAGCAGTGTCACAAGTCACTAGACTTCCAGGTACCAGCTGGCCTAGGCTGCCTTCTGCCCCAGGCAAGGTCCCGAATCCTTTATCCCAGATGCTGACACCTGGGCGCTGGCGGATATTCATTTTTAGCAACACAGAGGTCTGAGTGAGGGTCAGCAGGCCAGCTAGGTGAAGTCAAGGCCAGGTGGGCGGGACTAAGGCTCCTTTGCCATCACCATGGAGACAGTCCCACCACCGGAACAGTGGGCGGAGCTTATGATGGGCCTGGTGACAAGACTGAGCCAATGGCAGAGATCTGGCCCGCCAGGCAGATGACACAGGGCCCTCCATTAAGACCTATGACACCTAGTGGCCACAGGATTTGAGCACACCCTGGGAAAGCCTACGCAGGCACAGGGGAGCTTCTGGTTCCGACTGGTTCAGGGCATTGCTACAACAGGCCAGGTACCTCTTTCCCACTTTCCAGAGGATATCAGTACGCAATGCCACCCCACTCAGCATCTCTTGCCTCTCTCTGTCTCTCTCTGGATGTGTTCGCTCTCTGAAATCTCTTCCTTCTCCCCCTGAGTCACTTCACAGCTTGGAGTGCCTGACAGGGTGCCTAGAGACGAAAGAGCAAAGGGGGAAGGCCTCTGGCTCTACTGGTTGCCCACGGGCAGACAAGATCTGCTGGTCTATCTGCAAGGTCTAGAGAGTGGTGATTGACCGGGGATCTACATCACGGGCCGACCCTGGCCAGGTGAAGCTTGCTGACATGTGGCAGCCTCTCCGGAGACTACTAATTCCGCTGGTCACATTGTATGCAAATACCCAGCTGAGAGCACAGGGCAGAAAACATTGACACATACCTGCCAGAGGCCTATTCTGGGTCTGAAGAGTCCACCCTGGTCTCCAGCGACTCAGCATCTCAGCACACACTTTGCCTGCACACATGGAATCCGCCTCTCTCCACAAATGCCTTCTCCTGCGAGGAAACACAGGATGTCACTCAGCCAAAGGAGAGCACAGGCAAAGTCAACTGAAGCCCGCCTTTTCACGATTTTGCCCTGTGCTGGTCCACAGGCTCCGGGGCACACTGCGTGTGCGTCACTTCTCCGAAGACAAGGCCGAAATTCGGGCATCCAGGGCCCTAGCAGTCCAGAGTCTGCGGATGGCGGCATATGGATCACCTCTTTGCCACGTACAGGAGGGAGGCCTGGGCCCTAGCCTGGCCCCGCTAGAGCTCCACGACCTCAGCTATTTTCCCTGACCTTTGGCCCGTGCCCCCGTGAGTGTGTGATTTCTAGTTCCACTTCTCCTCCGACCACTCTCAATCCGCCACCTGCGGATACCTCAGCGTGGACGTGAACATCTATCACTGTCTGCAGTGTCACGGGTCACTAGGAGTCTAGGCTCAGGCTGACCTTGGCTGTCTTCTGCCCAGGCAAGGAGCCTAATCCCTCAAAGGAAATGAGGACACGTGGTCACTGGCCGACATCCTTTCTTTCATCCACACAGCGGTCTGTACGAGGGTAAAGAGGCCAGGTAGGACAGGTGAAGGCTGAGTGCGGGGCCTAAGGCTTCTTTCTCAATCACCACGGAGACAGCCACCGGAAGGCTGGGCGGAACTTCTGACGGGGACGGGTCACAAACTCTGAGCCAATAGGAGAGGTCCGGCCTAACAGGCCAGTTAGGCAGAGGCCTCCATTTTACCCATGGACACACAACGGCCCCTTCTGTCCTTGGCCACAAAATCGAGGGCACCCAGGGAATAACGTCACAGCAGGCAACCCCTGATGTGGACAGGTTCGACATACTGGGACAGCAGGCAGGTACCTCTTGTCCACTTACGCTGGGATATCAGTAGGCAAGGCGCCCTTCCTCAGCATCTATGGCCCCTCTCTGTATGTGTTCATTCAGAGAAATCTCTCCGTTCTACCCCTGAGACAAATCACAGCTATGAGGGGCCTGAGAGAGAGCCTGGAGAGGAAACAGGGGAGGCTTCTGGCTGTACCGCGTCCCCGTGGGTAGAGAACAGCAGTTAGTCTCTCTGGAAGGTCTTAGCTTCTGTTGCTTGACATGGGCAATACGGGAGGGGCGGACCCTGGCCAGGTGGAGCTTGTGGGCAGACGCGACCTCTGGGGGAAGAATAATTCCGCTGCTGCTTTGTATGCTGTAAACCTCCCCACGCCAGGTGGGATGGGCAGAGAACATTGACCCACAACTGCCAGGGGCCTTTCCTGGGACTGAAGATCCCAACCTGGTCTCAACCTTGTCGCCTTCTCAGCACATACCTTTCCTGCACACATAATCCTGCCTTTCTCCGTCACTGCCTGATCCTACTAGGAAAAAAGCATGCCGCCCAAAAAGGCCCATGTCAGGGAAATCGAGGAGACACTGCCGTTTTCCCAATTTTTGCTGTCTACATATCCCCGCCTCCGGTGGAAGGCTGCGTATGTGGCCGGGCAGCCAAGGCAAGGCCGAAATCCTGGCATCCTGGGCCCCAGCAATCCAATGGTTTACGGGCGTGGGGACCCGGATGACATGTTTCCCACATACAGGAGGAATCCTTGGGCCCTTCACTGGCTCGCCGTTCAGCTCGGCCACGTCCACTACTGGCCCTGGCCTTTGGCCGGTGCCCCATTTAACGTGTGCTCCGGAGCGATGTTTCTCCACCCATCGCTATCATTCTGCCACCAGGGGATATGTGAGAGTGGGAGTCACCATTTGTCACTGGCAGCAGTGTCACAAGTCACTAGACTTCCAGGTACCAGCTGGCCTAGGCTGCCTTCTGCCCCAGGCAAGGTCCCGAATCCTTTATCCCAGATGCTGACACCTGGGCGCTGGCGGATATTCATTTTTAGCAACACAGAGGTCTGAGTGAGGGTCAGCAGGCCAGCTAGGTGAAGTCAAGGCCAGGTGGGCGGGACTAAGGCTCCTTTGCCATCACCATGGAGACAGTCCCACCACCGGAACAGTGGGCGGAGCTTATGATGGGCCTGGTGACAAGACTGAGCCAATGGCAGAGATCTGGCCCGCCAGGCAGATGACACAGGGCCCTCCATTAAGACCTATGACACCTAGTGGCCACAGGATTTGAGCACACCCTGGGAAAGCCTACGCAGGCACAGGGGAGCTTCTGGTTCCGACTGGTTCAGGGCATTGCTACAACAGGCCAGGTACCTCTTTCCCACTTTCCAGAGGATATCAGTACGCAATGCCACCCCACTCAGCATCTCTTGCCTCTCTCTGTCTCTCTCTGGATGTGTTCGCTCTCTGAAATCTCTTCCTTCTCCCCCTGAGTCACTTCACAGCTTGGAGTGCCTGACAGGGTGCCTAGAGACGAAAGAGCAAAGGGGGAAGGCCTCTGGCTCTACTGGTTGCCCACGGGCAGACAAGATCTGCTGGTCTATCTGCAAGGTCTAGAGAGTGGTGATTGACCGGGGATCTACATCACGGGCCGACCCTGGCCAGGTGAAGCTTGCTGACATGTGGCAGCCTCTCCGGAGACTACTAATTCCGCTGGTCACATTGTATGCAAATACCCAGCTGAGAGCACAGGGCAGAAAACATTGACACATACCTGCCAGAGGCCTATTCTGGGTCTGAAGAGTCCACCCTGGTCTCCAGCGACTCAGCATCTCAGCACACACTTTGCCTGCACACATGGAATCCGCCTCTCTCCACAAATGCCTTCTCCTGCGAGGAAACACAGGATGTCACTCAGCCAAAGGAGAGCACAGGCAAAGTCAACTGAAGCCCGCCTTTTCACGATTTTGCCCTGTGCTGGTCCACAGGCTCCGGGGCACACTGCGTGTGCGTCACTTCTCCGAAGACAAGGCCGAAATTCGGGCATCCAGGGCCCTAGCAGTCCAGAGTCTGCGGATGGCGGCATATGGATCACCTCTTTGCCACGTACAGGAGGGAGGCCTGGGCCCTAGCCTGGCCCCGCTAGAGCTCCACGACCTCAGCTATTTTCCCTGACCTTTGGCCCGTGCCCCCGTGAGTGTGTGATTTCTAGTTCCACTTCTCCTCCGACCACTCTCAATCCGCCACCTGCGGATACCTCAGCGTGGACGTGAACATCTATCACTCTCTGCAGTGTCACGGGTCACTAGGAGTCTAGGCTCAGGCTGACCTTGGCTGTCTTCTGCCCAGGCAAGGAGCCTAATCCCTCAAAGGAAATGAGGACACGTGGTCACTGGCCGACATCCTTTCTTTCATCCACACAGCGGTCTGAACGAGGGTAAAGAGGCCAGGTAGGACAGGTGAAGGCTGAGTGCGGGGCCTAAGGCTTCTTTCTCAATCACCACGGAGACAGCCACCGGAAGGCTGGGCGGAACTTCTGACGGGGACGGGTCACAAACTCTGAGCCAATAGGAGAGGTCCGGCCTAACAGGCCAGTTAGGCAGAGGCCTCCATTTTACCCATGGACACACAACGGCCCCTTCTGTCCTTGGCCACAAAATCGAGGGCACCCAGGGAATAACGTCACAGCAGGCAACCCCTGATGTGGACAGGTTCGACATACTGGGACAGCAGGCAGGTACCTCTTGTCCACTTACGCTGGGATATCAGTAGGCAAGGCGCCCTTCCTCAGCATCTATGGCCCCTCTCTGTATGTGTTCATTCAGAGAAATCTCTCCGTTCTACCCCTGAGACAAATCACAGCTATGAGGGGCCTGAGAGAGAGCCTGGAGAGGAAACAGGGGAGGCTTCTGGCTGTACCGCGTCCCCGTGGGTAGAGAACAGCAGTTAGTCTCTCTGGAAGGTCTTAGCTTCTGTTGCTTGACATGGGCAATACGGGAGGGGCGGACCCTGGCCAGGTGGAGCTTGTGGGCAGACGCGACCTCTGGGGGAAGAATAATTCCGCTGCTGCTTTGTATGCTGTAAACCTCCCCACGCCAGGTGGGATGGGCAGAGAACATTGACCCACAACTGCCAGGGGCCTTTCCTGGGACTGAAGATCCCAACCTGGTCTCAACCTTGTCGCCTTCTCAGCACATACCTTTCCTGCACACATAATCCTGCCTTTCTCCGTCACTGCCTGATCCTACTAGGAAAAAAGCATGCCGCCCAAAAAGGCCCATGTCAGGGAAATCGAGGAGACACTGCCGTTTTCCCAATTTTTGCTGTCTACATATCCCCGCCTCCGGTGGAAGGCTGCGTATGTGGCCGGGCAGCCAAGGCAAGGCCGAAATCCTGGCATCCTGGGCCCCAGCAATCCAATGGTTTACGGACGTGGGGACCCGGATGACATGTTTCCCACATACAGGAGGAATCCTTGGGCCCTTCACTGGCTCGCCCTTCAGCTCGGCCACGTCCACTACTGGCCCTGGCCTTTGGCCGGTGCCCCATTTAACGTGTGCTCCGGAGCGATGTTTCTCCACCCATCGCTATCATTCTGCCACCAGGGGATATGTGAGAGTGGGAGTCACCATTTGTCACTGGCAGCAGTGTCACAAGTCACTAGACTTCCAGGTACCAGCTGGCCTAGGCTGCCTTCTGCCCCAGGCAAGGTCCCGAATCCTTTATCCCAGATGCTGACACCTGGGCGCTGGCGGATATTCATTTTTAGCAACACAGAGGTCTGAGTGAGGGTCAGCAGGCCAGCTAGGTGAAGTCAAGGCCAGGTGGGCGGGACTAAGGCTCCTTTGCCATCACCATGGAGACAGTCCCACCACCGGAACAGTGGGCGGAGCTTATGATGGGCCTGGTGACAAGACTGAGCCAATGGCAGAGATCTGGCCCGCCAGGCAGATGACACAGGGCCCTCCATTATGACCTATGACACCTAGTGGCCACAGGATTTGAGCACACCCTGGGAAAGCCTACGCAGGCACAGGGGAGCTTCTGGTTCCGACTGGTTCAGGGCATTGCTACAACAGGCCAGGTACCTCTTTCCCACTTTCCAGAGGATATCAGTACGCAATGCCACCCCACTCAGCATCTCTTGCCTCTCTCTGTCTCTCTCTGGATGTGTTCGCTCTCTGAAATCTCTTCCTTCTCCCCCTGAGTCACTTCACAGCTTGGAGTGCCTGACAGGGTGCCTAGAGACGAAGAGCAAAGGGGGAAGGCCTCTGGCTCTACTGGTTGCCCACGGGCAGACAAGATCTGCTGGTCTACCTGCAAGGTCTAGAGAGTGGTGATTGACCGGGGATCTACATCACGGGCCGACCCTGGCCAGGTGAAGCTTGCTGACATGTGGCAGCCTCTCCGGAGACTACTAATTCCGCTGGTCACATTGTATGCAAATACCCAGCTGAGAGCACAGGGCAGAAAACATTGACACATACCTGCCAGAGGCCTATTCTGGGTCTGAAGAGTCCACCCTGGTCTCCAGCGACTCAGCATCTCAGCACACACTTTGCCTGCACACATGGAATCCGCCTCTCTCCACAAATGCCTTCTCCTGCGAGGAAACACAGGATGTCACTCAGCCAAAGGAGAGCACAGGCAAAGTCAACTGAAGCCCGCCTTTTCACGATTTTGCCCTGTGCTGGTCCACAGGCTCCGGGGCACACTGCGTGTGCGTCACTTCTCCGAAGACAAGGCCGAAATTCGGGCATCCAGGGCCCTAGCAGTCCAGAGTCTGCGGATGGCGGCATATGGATCACCTCTTTGCCACGTACAGGAGGGAGGCCTGGGCCCTAGCCTGGCCCCGCTAGAGCTCCACGACCTCAGCTATTTTCCCTGACCTTTGGCCCGTGCCCCCGTGAGTGTGTGATTTCTAGTTCCACTTCTCCTCCGACCACTCTCAATCCGCCACCTGCGGATACCTCAGCGTGGACGTGAACATCTATCACTCTCTGCAGTGTCACGGGTCACTAGGAGTCTAGGCTCAGGCTGACCTTGGCTGTCTTCTGCCCAGGCAAGGAGCCTAATCCCTCAAAGGAAATGAGGACACGTGGTCACTGGCCGACATCCTTTCTTTCATCCACACAGCGGTCTGAACGAGGGTAAAGAGGCCAGGTAGGACAGGTGAAGGCTGAGTGCGGGGCCTAAGGCTTCTTTCTCAATCACCACGGAGACAGCCACCGGAAGGCTGGGCGGAACTTCTGACGGGGACGGGTCACAAACTCTGAGCCAATAGGAGAGGTCCGGCCTAACAGGCCAGTTAGGCAGAGGCCTCCATTTTACCCATGGACACACAACGGCCCCTTCTGTCCTTGGCCACAAAATCGAGGGCACCCAGGGAATAACGTCACAGCAGGCAACCCCTGATGTGGACAGGTTCGACATACTGGGACAGCAGGCAGGTACCTCTTGTCCACTTACGCTGGGATATCAGTAGGCAAGGCGCCCTTCCTCAGCATCTATGGCCCCTCTCTGTATGTGTTCATTCAGAGAAATCTCTCCGTTCTACCCCTGAGACAAATCACAGCTATGAGGGGCCTGAGAGAGAGCCTGGAGAGGAAACAGGGGAGGCTTCTGGCTGTACCGCGTCCCCGTGGGTAGAGAACAGCAGTTAGTCTCTCTGGAAGGTCTTAGCTTCTGTTGCTTGACATGGGCAATACGGGAGGGGCGGACCCTGGCCAGGTGGAGCTTGTGGGCAGACGCGACCTCTGGGGGAAGAATAATTCCGCTGCTGCTTTGTATGCTGTAAACCTCCCCACGCCAGGTGGGATGGGCAGAGAACATTGACCCACAACTGCCAGGGGCCTTTCCTGGGACTGAAGATCCCAACCTGGTCTCAACCTTGTCGCCTTCTCAGCACATACCTTTCCTGCACACATAATCCTGCCTTTCTCCGTCACTGCCTGATCCTACTAGGAAAAAAGCATGCCGCCCAAAAAGGCCCATGTCAGGGAAATCGAGGAGACACTGCCGTTTTCCCAATTTTTGCTGTCTACATATCCCCGCCTCCGGTGGAAGGCTGCGTATGTGGCCGGGCAGCCAAGGCAAGGCCGAAATCCTGGCATCCTGGGCCCCAGCAATCCAATGGTTTACGGACGTGGGGACCCGGATGACATGTTTCCCACATACAGGAGGAATCCTTGGGCCCTTCACTGGCTCGCCCTTCAGCTCGGCCACGTCCACTACTGGCCCTGGCCTTTGGCCGGTGCCCCATTTAACGTGTGCTCCGGAGCGATGTTTCTCCACCCATCGCTATCATTCTGCCACCAGGGGATATGTGAGAGTGGGAGTCACCATTTGTCACTGGCAGCAGTGTCACAAGTCACTAGACTTCCAGGTACCAGCTGGCCTAGGCTGCCTTCTGCCCCAGGCAAGGTCCCGAATCCTTTATCCCAGATGCTGACACCTGGGCGCTGGCGGATATTCATTTTTAGCAACACAGAGGTCTGAGTGAGGGTCAGCAGGCCAGCTAGGTGAAGTCAAGGCCAGGTGGGCGGGACTAAGGCTCCTTTGCCATCACCATGGAGACAGTCCCACCACCGGAACAGTGGGCGGAGCTTATGATGGGCCTGGTGACAAGACTGAGCCAATGGCAGAGATCTGGCCCGCCAGGCAGATGACACAGGGCCCTCCATTATGACCTATGACACCTAGTGGCCACAGGATTTGAGCACACCCTGGGAAAGCCTACGCAGGCACAGGGGAGCTTCTGGTTCCGACTGGTTCAGGGCATTGCTACAACAGGCCAGGTACCTCTTTCCCACTTTCCAGAGGATATCAGTACGCAATGCCACCCCACTCAGCATCTCTTGCCTCTCTCTGTCTCTCTCTGGATGTGTTCGCTCTCTGAAATCTCTTCCTTCTCCCCCTGAGTCACTTCACAGCTTGGAGTGCCTGACAGGGTGCCTAGAGACGAAAGAGCAAAGGGGGAAGGCCTCTGGCTCTACTGGTTGCCCACGGGCAGACAAGATCTGCTGGTCTACCTGCAAGGTCTAGAGAGTGGTGATTGACCGGGGATCTACATCACGGGCCGACCCTGGCCAGGTGAAGCTTGCTGACATGTGGCAGCCTCTCCGGAGACTACTAATTCCGCTGGTCACATTGTATGCAAATACCCAGCTGAGAGCACAGGGCAGAAAACATTGACACATACCTGCCAGAGGCCTATTCTGGGTCTGAAGAGTCCACCCTGGTCTCCAGCGACTCAGCATCTCAGCACACACTTTGCCTGCACACATGGAATCCGCCTCTCTCCACAAATGCCTTCTCCTGCGAGGAAACACAGGATGTCACTCAGCCAAAGGAGAGCACAGGCAAAGTCAACTGAAGCCCGCCTTTTCACGATTTTGCCCTGTGCTGGTCCACAGGCTCCGGGGCACACTGCGTGTGCGTCACTTCTCCGAAGACAAGGCCGAAATTCGGGCATCCAGGGCCCTAGCAGTCCAGAGTCTGCGGATGGCGGCATATGGATCACCTCTTTGCCACGTACAGGAGGGAGGCCTGGGCCCTAGCCTGGCCCCGCTAGAGCTCCACGACCTCAGCTATTTTCCCTGACCTTTGGCCCGTGCCCCCGTGAGTGTGTGATTTCTAGTTCCACTTCTCCTCCGACCACTCTCAATCCGCCACCTGCGGATACCTCAGCGTGGACGTGAACATCTATCACTGTCTGCAGTGTCACGGGTCACTAGGAGTCTAGGCTCAGGCTGACCTTGGCTGTCTTCTGCCCAGGCAAGGAGCCTAATCCCTCAAAGGAAATGAGGACACGTGGTCACTGGCCGACATCCTTTCTTTCATCCACACAGCGGTCTGAACGAGGGTAAAGAGGCCAGGTAGGACAGGTGAAGGCTGAGTGCGGGGCCTAAGGCTTCTTTCTCAATCACCACGGAGACAGCCACCGGAAGGCTGGGCGGAACTTCTGACGGGGACGGGTCACAAACTCTGAGCCAATAGGAGAGGTCCGGCCTAACAGGCCATTTAGGCAGAGGCCTCCATTTTACCCATGGACACACAACGGCCCCTTCTGTCCTTGGCCACAAAATCGAGGGCACCCAGGGAATAACGTCACAGCAGGCAACCCCTGATGTGGACAGGTTCGACATACTGGGACAGCAGGCAGGTACCTCTTGTCCACTTACGCTGGGATATCAGTAGGCAAGGCGCCCTTCCTCAGCATCTATGGCCCCTCTCTGTATGTGTTCATTCAGAGAAATCTCTCCGTTCTACCCCTGAGACAAATCACAGCTATGAGGGGCCTGAGAGAGAGCCTGGAGAGGAAACAGGGGAGGCTTCTGGCTGTACCGCGTCCCCGTGGGTAGAGAACAGCAGTTAGTCTCTCTGGAAGGTCTTAGCTTCTGTTGCTTGACATGGGCAATACGGGAGGGGCGGACCCTGGCCAGGTGGAGCTTGTGGGCAGACGCGACCTCTGGGGGAAGAATAATTCCGCTGCTGCTTTGTATGCTGTAAACCTCCCCACGCCAGGTGGGATGGGCAGAGAACATTGACCCACAACTGCCAGGGGCCTTTCCTGGGACTGAAGATCCCAACCTGGTCTCAACCTTGTCGCCTTCTCAGCACATACCTTTCCTGCACACATAATCCTGCCTTTCTCCGTCACTGCCTGATCCTACTAGGAAAAAAGCATGCTGCCCAAAAAGGCCCATGTCAGGGAAATCGAGGAGACACTGCCGTTTTCCCAATTTTTGCTGTCTACATATCCCCGCCTCCGGTGGAAGGCTGCGTATGTGGCCGGGCAGCCAAGGCAAGGCCGAAATCCTGGCATCCTGGGCCCCAGCAATCCAATGGTTTACGGACGTGGGGACCCGGATGACATGTTTCCCACATACAGGAGGAATCCTTGGGCCCTTCACTGGCTCGCCCTTCAGCTCGGCCACGTCCACTACTGGCCCTGGCCTTTGGCCGGTGCCCCATTTAACGTGTGCTCCGGAGCGATGTTTCTCCACCCATCGCTATCATTCTGCCACCAGGGGATATGTGAGAGTGGGAGTCACCATTTGTCACTGGCAGCAGTGTCACAAGTCACTAGACTTCCAGGTACCAGCTGGCCTAGGCTGCCTTCTGCCCCAGGCAAGGTCCCGAATCCTTTATCCCAGATGCTGACACCTGGGCGCTGGCGGATATTCATTTTTAGCAACACAGAGGTCTGAGTGAGGGTCAGCAGGCCAGCTAGGTGAAGTCAAGGCCAGGTGGGCGGGACTAAGGCTCCTTTGCCATCACCATGGAGACAGTCCCACCACCGGAACAGTGGGCGGAGCTTATGATGGGCCTGGTGACAAGACTGAGCCAATGGCAGAGATCTGGCCCGCCAGGCAGATGACACAGGGCCCTCCATTATGACCTATGACACCTAGTGGCCACAGGATTTGAGCACACCCTGGGAAAGCCTACGCAGGCACAGGGGAGCTTCTGGTTCCGACTGGTTCAGGGCATTGCTACAACAGGCCAGGTACCTCTTTCCCACTTTCCAGAGGATATCAGTACGCAATGCCACCCCACTCAGCATCTCTTGCCTCTCTCTGTCTCTCTCTGGATGTGTTCGCTCTCTGAAATCTCTTCCTTCTCCCCCTGAGTCACTTCACAGCTTGGAGTGCCTGACAGGGTGCCTAGAGACGAAAGAGCAAAGGGGGAAGGCCTCTGGCTCTACTGGTTGCCCACGGGCAGACAAGATCTGCTGGTCTACCTGCAAGGTCTAGAGAGTGGTGATTGACCGGGGATCTACATCACGGGCCGACCCTGGCCAGGTGAAGCTTGCTGACATGTGGCAGCCTCTCCGGAGACTACTAATTCCGCTGGTCACATTGTATGCAAATACCCAGCTGAGAGCACAGGGCAGAAAACATTGACACATACCTGCCAGAGGCCTATTCTGGGTCTGAAGAGTCCACCCTGGTCTCCAGCGACTCAGCATCTCAGCACACACTTTGCCTGCACACATGGAATCCGCCTCTCTCCACAAATGCCTTCTCCTGCGAGGAAACACAGGATGTCACTCAGCCAAAGGAGAGCACAGGCAAAGTCAACTGAAGCCCGCCTTTTCACGATTTTGCCCTGTGCTGGTCCACAGGCTCCGGGGCACACTGCGTGTGCGTCACTTCTCCGAAGACAAGGCCGAAATTCGGGCATCCAGGGCCCTAGCAGTCCAGAGTCTGCGGATGGCGGCATATGGATCACCTCTTTGCCACGTACAGGAGGGAGGCCTGGGCCCTAGCCTGGCCCCGCTAGAGCTCCACGACCTCAGCTATTTTCCCTGACCTTTGGCCCGTGCCCCCGTGAGTGTGTGATTTCTAGTTCCACTTCTCCTCCGACCACTCTCAATCCGCCACCTGCGGATACCTCAGCGTGGACGTGAACATCTATCACTCTCTGCAGTGTCACGGGTCACTAGGAGTCTAGGCTCAGGCTGACCTTGGCTGTCTTCTGCCCAGGCAAGGAGCCTAATCCCTCAAAGGAAATGAGGACACGTGGTCACTGGCCGACATCCTTTCTTTCATCCACACAGCGGTCTGTACGAGGGTAAAGAGGCCAGGTAGGACAGGTGAAGGCTGAGTGCGGGGCCTAAGGCTTCTTTCTCAATCACCACGGAGACAGCCACCGGAAGGCTGGGCGGAACTTCTGACGGGGACGGGTCACAAACTCTGAGCCAATAGGAGAGGTCCGGCCTAACAGGCCAGTTAGGCAGAGGCCTCCATTTTACCCATGGACACACAACGGCCCCTTCTGTCCTTGGCCACAAAATCGAGGGCACCCAGGGAATAACGTCACAGCAGGCAACCCCTGATGTGGACAGGTTCGACATACTGGGACAGCAGGCAGGTACCTCTTGTCCACTTACGCTGGGATATCAGTAGGCAAGGCGCCCTTCCTCAGCATCTATGGCCCCTCTCTGTATGTGTTCATTCAGAGAAATCTCTCCGTTCTACCCCTGAGACAAATCACAGCTATGAGGGGCCTGAGAGAGAGCCTGGAGAGGAAACAGGGGAGGCTTCTGGCTGTACCGCGTCCCCGTGGGTAGAGAACAGCAGTTAGTCTCTCTGGAAGGTCTTAGCTTCTGTTGCTTGACATGGGCAATACGGGAGGGGCGGACCCTGGCCAGGTGGAGCTTGTGGGCAGACGCGACCTCTGGGGGAAGAATAATTCCGCTGCTGCTTTGTATGCTATAAACCTCCCCACGCCAGGTGGGATGGGCAGAGAACATTGACCCACAACTGCCAGGGGCCTTTCCTGGGACTGAAGATCCCAACCTGGTCTCAACCTTGTCGCCTTCTCAGCACATACCTTTCCTGCACACATAATCCTGCCTTTCTCCGTCACTGCCTGATCCTACTAGGAAAAAAGCATGCCGCCCAAAAAGGCCCATGTCAGGGAAATCGAGGAGACACTGCCGTTTTCCCAATTTTTGCTGTCTACATATCCCCGCCTCCGGTGGAAGGCTGCGTATGTGGCCGGGCAGCCAAGGCAAGGCCGAAATCCTGGCATCCTGGGCCCCAGCAATCCAATGGTTTACGGGCGTGGGGACCCGGATGACATGTTTCCCACATACAGGAGGAATCCTTGGGCCCTTCACTGGCTCGCCGTTCAGCTCGGCCACGTCCACTACTGGCCCTGGCCTTTGGCCGGTGCCCCATTTAACGTGTGCTCCGGAGCGATGTTTCTCCACCCATCGCTATCATTCTGCCACCAGGGGATATGTGAGAGTGGGAGTCACCATTTGTCACTGGCAGCAGTGTCACAAGTCACTAGACTTCCAGGTACCAGCTGGCCTAGGCTGCCTTCTGCCCCAGGCAAGGTCCCGAATCCTTTATCCCAGATGCTGACACCTGGGCGCTGGCGGATATTCATTTTTAGCAACACAGAGGTCTGAGTGAGGGTCAGCAGGCCAGCTAGGTGAAGTCAAGGCCAGGTGGGCGGGACTAAGGCTCCTTTGCCATCACCATGGAGACAGTCCCACCACCGGAACAGTGGGCGGAGCTTATGATGGGCCTGGTGACAAGACTGAGCCAATGGCAGAGATCTGGCCCGCCAGGCAGATGACACAGGGCCCTCCATTAAGACCTATGACACCTAGTGGCCACAGGATTTGAGCACACCCTGGGAAAGCCTACGCAGGCACAGGGGAGCTTCTGGTTCCGACTGGTTCAGGGCATTGCTACAACAGGCCAGGTACCTCTTTCCCACTTTCCAGAGGATATCAGTACGCAATGCCACCCCACTCAGCATCTCTTGCCTCTCTCTGTCTCTCTCTGGATGTGTTCGCTCTCTGAAATCTCTTCCTTCTCCCCCTGAGTCACTTCACAGCTTGGAGTGCCTGACAGGGTGCCTAGAGACGAAAGAGCAAAGGGGGAAGGCCTCTGGCTCTACTGGTTGCCCACGGGCAGACAAGATCTGCTGGTCTATCTGCAAGGTCTAGAGAGTGGTGATTGACCGGGGATCTACATCACGGGCCGACCCTGGCCAGGTGAAGCTTGCTGACATGTGGCAGCCTCTCCGGAGACTACTAATTCCGCTGGTCACATTGTATGCAAATACCCAGCTGAGAGCACAGGGCAGAAAACATTGACACATACCTGCCAGAGGCCTATTCTGGGTCTGAAGAGTCCACCCTGGTCTCCAGCGACTCAGCATCTCAGCACACACTTTGCCTGCACACATGGAATCCGCCTCTCTCCACAAATGCCTTCTCCTGCGAGGAAACACAGGATGTCACTCAGCCAAAGGAGAGCACAGGCAAAGTCAACTGAAGCCCGCCTTTTCACGATTTTGCCCTGTGCTGGTCCACAGGCTCCGGGGCACACTGCGTGTGCGTCACTTCTCCGAAGACAAGGCCGAAATTCGGGCATCCAGGGCCCTAGCAGTCCAGAGTCTGCGGATGGCGGCATATGGATCACCTCTTTGCCACGTACAGGAGGGAGGCCTGGGCCCTAGCCTGGCCCCGCTAGAGCTCCACGACCTCAGCTATTTTCCCTGACCTTTGGCCCGTGCCCCCGTGAGTGTGTGATTTCTAGTTCCACTTCTCCTCCGACCACTCTCAATCCGCCACCTGCGGATACCTCAGCGTGGACGTGAACATCTATCACTCTCTGCAGTGTCACGGGTCACTAGGAGTCTAGGCTCAGGCTGACCTTGGCTGTCTTCTGCCCAGGCAAGGAGCCTAATCCTTCAAAGGAAATGAGGACACGTGGTCACTGGCCGACATCCTTTCTTTCATCCACACAGCGGTCTGAACGAGGGTAAAGAGGCCAGGTAGGACAGGTGAAGGCTGAGTGCGGGGCCTAAGGCTTCTTTCTCAATCACCACGGAGACAGCCACCGGAAGGCTGGGCGGAACTTCTGACGGGGACGGGTCACAAACTCTGAGCCAATAGGAGAGGTCCGGCCTAACAGGCCAGTTAGGCAGAGGCCTCCATTTTACCCATGGACACACAACGGCCCCTTCTGTCCTTGGCCACAAAATCGAGGGCACCCAGGGAATAACGTCACAGCAGGCAACCCCTGATGTGGACAGGTTCGACATACTGGGACAGCAGGCAGGTACCTCTTGTCCACTTACGCTGGGATATCAGTAGGCAAGGCGCCCTTCCTCAGCATCTATGGCCCCTCTCTGTATGTGTTCATTCAGAGAAATCTCTCCGTTCTACCCCTGAGACAAATCACAGCTATGAGGGGCCTGAGAGAGAGCCTGGAGAGGAAACAGGGGAGGCTTCTGGCTGTACCGCGTCCCCGTGGGTAGAGAACAGCAGTTAGTCTCTCTGGAAGGTCTTAGCTTCTGTTGCTTGACATGGGCAATACGGGAGGGGCGGACCCTGGCCAGGTGGAGCTTGTGGGCAGACGCGACCTCTGGGGGAAGAATAATTCCGCTGCTGCTTTGTATGCTATAAACCTCCCCACGCCAGGTGGGATGGGCAGAGAACATTGACCCACAACTGCCAGGGGCCTTTCCTGGGACTGAAGATCCCAACCTGGTCTCAACCTTGTCGCCTTCTCAGCACATACCTTTCCTGCACACATAATCCTGCCTTTCTCCGTCACTGCCTGATCCTACTAGGAAAAAAGCATGCCGCCCAAAAAGGCCCATGTCAGGGAAATCGAGGAGACACTGCCGTTTTCCCAATTTTTGCTGTCTACATATCCCCGCCTCCGGTGGAAGGCTGCGTATGTGGCCGGGCAGCCAAGGCAAGGCCGAAATCCTGGCATCCTGGGCCCCAGCAATCCAATGGTTTACGGGCGTGGGGACCCGGATGACATGTTTCCCACATACAGGAGGAATCCTTGGGCCCTTCACTGGCTCGCCGTTCAGCTCGGCCACGTCCACTACTGGCCCTGGCCTTTGGCCGGTGCCCCATTTAACGTGTGCTCCGGAGCGATGTTTCTCCACCCATCGCTATCATTCTGCCACCAGGGGATATGTGAGAGTGGGAGTCACCATTTGTCACTGGCAGCAGTGTCACAAGTCACTAGACTTCCAGGTACCAGCTGGCCTAGGCTGCCTTCTGCCCCAGGCAAGGTCCCGAATCCTTTATCCCAGATGCTGACACCTGGGCGCTGGCGGATATTCATTTTTAGCAACACAGAGGTCTGAGTGAGGGTCAGCAGGCCAGCTAGGTGAAGTCAAGGCCAGGTGGGCGGGACTAAGGCTCCTTTGCCATCACCATGGAGACAGTCCCACCACCGGAACAGTGGGCGGAGCTTATGATGGGCCTGGTGACAAGACTGAGCCAATGGCAGAGATCTGGCCCGCCAGGCAGATGACACAGGGCCCTCCATTAAGACCTATGACACCTAGTGGCCACAGGATTTGAGCACACCCTGGGAAAGCCTACGCAGGCACAGGGGAGCTTCTGGTTCCGACTGGTTCAGGGCATTGCTACAACAGGCCAGGTACCTCTTTCCCACTTTCCAGAGGATATCAGTACGCAATGCCACCCCACTCAGCATCTCTTGCCTCTCTCTGTCTCTCTCTGGATGTGTTCGCTCTCTGAAATCTCTTCCTTCTCCCCCTGAGTCACTTCACAGCTTGGAGTGCCTGACAGGGTGCCTAGAGACGAAAGAGCAAAGGGGGAAGGCCTCTGGCTCTACTGGTTGCCCACGGGCAGACAAGATCTGCTGGTCTATCTGCAAGGTCTAGAGAGTGGTGATTGACCGGGGATCTACATCACGGGCCGACCCTGGCCAGGTGAAGCTTGCTGACATGTGGCAGCCTCTCCGGAGACTACTAATTCCGCTGGTCACATTGTATGCAAATACCCAGCTGAGAGCACAGGGCAGAAAACATTGACACATACCTGCCAGAGGCCTATTCTGGGTCTGAAGAGTCCACCCTGGTCTCCAGCGACTCAGCATCTCAGCACACACTTTGCCTGCACACATGGAATCCGCCTCTCTCCACAAATGCCTTCTCCTGCGAGGAAACACAGGATGTCACTCAGCCAAAGGAGAGCACAGGCAAAGTCAACTGAAGCCCGCCTTTTCACGATTTTGCCCTGTGCTGGTCCACAGGCTCCGGGGCACACTGCGTGTGCGTCACTTCTCCGAAGACAAGGCCGAAATTCGGGCATCCAGGGCCCTAGCAGTCCAGAGTCTGCGGATGGCGGCATATGGATCACCTCTTTGCCACGTACAGGAGGGAGGCCTGGGCCCTAGCCTGGCCCCGCTAGAGCTCCACGACCTCAGCTATTTTCCCTGACCTTTGGCCCGTGCCCCCGTGAGTGTGTGATTTCTAGTTCCACTTCTCCTCCGACCACTCTCAATCCGCCACCTGCGGATACCTCAGCGTGGACGTGAACATCTATCACTCTCTGCAGTGTCACGGGTCACTAGGAGTCTAGGCTCAGGCTGACCTTGGCTGTCTTCTGCCCAGGCAAGGAGCCTAATCCTTCAAAGGAAATGAGGACACGTGGTCACTGGCCGACATCCTTTCTTTCATCCACACAGCGGTCTGAACGAGGGTAAAGAGGCCAGGTAGGACAGGTGAAGGCTGAGTGCGGGGCCTAAGGCTTCTTTCTCAATCACCACGGAGACAGCCACCGGAAGGCTGGGCGGAACTTCTGACGGGGACGGGTCACAAACTCTGAGCCAATAGGAGAGGTCCGGCCTAACAGGCCAGTTAGGCAGAGGCCTCCATTTTACCCATGGACACACAACGGCCCCTTCTGTCCTTGGCCACAAAATCGAGGGCACCCAGGGAATAACTTCACAGCAGGCAACCCCTGATGTGGACAGGTTCGACATACTGGGACAGCAGGCAGGTACCTCTTGTCCACTTACGCTGGGATATCAGTAGGCAAGGCGCCCTTCCTCAGCATCTATGGCCCCTCTCTGTATGTGTTCATTCAGAGAAATCTCTCCGTTCTACCCCTGAGACAAATCACAGCTATGAGGGGCCTGAGAGAGAGCCTGGAGAGGAAACAGGGGAGGCTTCTGGCTGTACCGCGTCCCCGTGGGTAGAGAACAGCAGTTAGTCTCTCTGGAAGGTCTTAGCTTCTGTTGCTTGACATGGGCAATACGGGAGGGGCGGACCCTGGCCAGGTGGAGCTTGTGGGCAGACGCAACCTCTGGGGGAAGAATAATTCCGCTGCTGCTTTGTATGCTGTAAACCTCCCCACGCCAGGTGGGATGGGCAGAGAACATTGACCCACAACTGCCAGGGGCCTTTCCTGGGACTGAAGATCCCAACCTGGTCTCAACCTTGTCGCCTTCTCAGCACATACCTTTCCTGCACACATAATCCTGCCTTTCTCCGTCACTGCCTGATCCTACTAGGAAAAAAGCATGCCGCCCAAAAAGGCCCATGTCAGGGAAATCGAGGAGACACTGCCGTTTTCCCAATTTTTGCTGTCTACATATCCCCGCCTCCGGTGGAAGGCTGCGTATGTGGCCGGGCAGCCAAGGCAAGGCCGAAATCCTGGCATCCTGGGCCCCAGCAATCCAATGGTTTACGGACGTGGGGACCCGGATGACATGTTTCCCACATACAGGAGGAATCCTTGGGCCCTTCACTGGCTCGCCCTTCAGCTCGGCCACGTCCACTACTGGCCCTGGCCTTTGGCCGGTGCCCCATTTAACGTGTGCTCCGGAGCGATGTTTCTCCACCCATCGCTATCATTCTGCCACCAGGGGATATGTGAGAGTGGGAGTCACCATTTGTCACTGGCAGCAGTGTCACAAGTCACTAGACTTCCAGGTACCAGCTGGCCTAGGCTGCCTTCTGCCCCAGGCAAGGTCCCGAATCCTTTATCCCAGATGCTGACACCTGGGCGCTGGCGGATATTCATTTTTAGCAACACAGAGGTCTGAGTGAGGGTCAGCAGGCCAGCTAGGTGAAGTCAAGGCCAGGTGGGCGGGACTAAGGCTCCTTTGCCATCACCATGGAGACAGTCCCACCACCGGAACAGTGGGCGGAGCTTATGATGGGCCTGGTGACAAGACTGAGCCAATGGCAGAGATCTGGCCCGCCAGGCAGATGACACAGGGCCCTCCATTAAGACCAATGACACCTAGTGGCCACAGGATTTGAGCACACCCTGGGAAAGCCTACGCAGGCACAGGGGAGCTTCTGGTTCCGACTGGTTCAGGGCATTGCTACAACAGGCCAGGTACCTCTTTCCCACTTTCCAGAGGATATCAGTACGCAATGCCACCCCACTCAGCATCTCTTGCCTCTCTCTGTCTCTCTCTGGATGTGTTCGCTCTCTGAAATCTCTTCCTTCTCCCCCTGAGTCACTTCACAGCTTGGAGTGCCTGACAGGGTGCCTAGAGACGAAAGAGCAAAGGGGGAAGGCCTCTGGCTCTACTGGTTGCCCACGGGCAGACAAGATCTGCTGGTCTATCTGCAAGGTCTAGAGAGTGGTGATTGACCGGGGATCTACATCACGGGCCGACCCTGGCCAGGTGAAGCTTGCTGACATGTGGCAGCCTCTCCGGAGACTACTAATTCCGCTGGTCACATTGTATGCAAATACCCAGCTGAGAGCACAGGGCAGAAAACATTGACACATACCTGCCAGAGGCCTATTCTGGGTCTGAAGAGTCCACCCTGGTCTCCAGCGACTCAGCATCTCAGCACACACTTTGCCTGCACACATGGAATCCGCCTCTCTCCACAAATGCCTTCTCCTGCGAGGAAACACAGGATGTCACTCAGCCAAAGGAGAGCACAGGCAAAGTCAACTGAAGCCCGCCTTTTCACGATTTTGCCCTGTGCTGGTCCACAGGCTCCGGGGCACACTGCGTGTGCGTCACTTCTCCGAAGACAAGGCCGAAATTCGGGCATCCAGGGCCCTAGCAGTCCAGAGTCTGCGGATGGCGGCATATGGATCACCTCTTTGCCACGTACAGGAGGGAGGCCTGGGCCCTAGCCTGGCCCCGCTAGAGCTCCACGACCTCAGCTATTTTCCCTGACCTTTGGCCCGTGCCCCCGTGAGTGTGTGATTTCTAGTTCCACTTCTCCTCCGACCACTCTCAATCCGCCACCTGCGGATACCTCAGCATGGACGTGAACATCTATCACTCTCTGCAGTGTCACGGGTCACTAGGAGTCTAGGCTCAGGCTGACCTTGGCTGTCTTCTGCCCAGGCAAGGAGCCTAATCCTTCAAAGGAAATGAGGACACGTGGTCACTGGCCGACATCCTTTCTTTCATCCACACAGCGGTCTGAACGAGGGTAAAGAGGCCAGGTAGGACAGGTGAAGGCTGAGTGCGGGGCCTAAGGCTTCTTTCTCAATCACCACGGAGACAGCCACCGGAAGGCTGGGCGGAACTTCTGACGGGGACGGGTCACAAACTCTGAGCCAATAGGAGAGGTCCGGCCTAACAGGCCAGTTAGGCAGAGGCCTCCATTTTACCCATGGACACACAACGGCCCCTTCTGTCCTTGGCCACAAAATCGAGGGCACCCAGGGAATAACTTCACAGCAGGCAACCCCTGATGTGGACAGGTTCGACATACTGGGACAGCAGGCAGGTACCTCTTGTCCACTTACGCTGGGATATCAGTAGGCAAGGCGCCCTTCCTCAGCATCTATGGCCCCTCTCTGTATGTGTTCATTCAGAGAAATCTCTCCGTTCTACCCCTGAGACAAATCACAGCTATGAGGGGCCTGAGAGAGAGCCTGGAGAGGAAACAGGGGAGGCTTCTGGCTGTACCGCGTCCCCGTGGGTAGAGAACAGCAGTTAGTCTCTCTGGAAGGTCTTAGCTTCTGTTGCTTGACATGGGCAATACGGGAGGGGCGGACCCTGGCCAGGTGGAGCTTGTGGGCAGACGCAACCTCTGGGGGAAGAATAATTCCGCTGCTGCTTTGTATGCTGTAAACCTCCCCACGCCAGGTGGGATGGGCAGAGAACATTGACCCACAACTGCCAGGGGCCTTTCCTGGGACTGAAGATCCCAACCTGGTCTCAACCTTGTCGCCTTCTCAGCACATACCTTTCCTGCACACATAATCCTGCCTTTCTCCGTCACTGCCTGATCCTACTAGGAAAAAAGCATGCCGCCCAAAAAGGCCCATGTCAGGGAAATCGAGGAGACACTGCCGTTTTCCCAATTTTTGCTGTCTACATATCCCCGCCTCCGGTGGAAGGCTGCGTATGTGGCCGGGCAGCCAAGGCAAGGCCGAAATCCTGGCATCCTGGGCCCCAGCAATCCAATGGTTTACGGACGTGGGGACCCGGATGACATGTTTCCCACATACAGGAGGAATCCTTGGGCCCTTCACTGGCTCGCCCTTCAGCTCGGCCACGTCCACTACTGGCCCTGGCCTTTGGCCGGTGCCCCATTTAACGTGTGCTCCGGAGCGATGTTTCTCCACCCATCGCTATCATTCTGCCACCAGGGGATATGTGAGAGTGGGAGTCACCATTTGTCACTGGCAGCAGTGTCACAAGTCACTAGACTTCCAGGTACCAGCTGGCCTAGGCTGCCTTCTGCCCCAGGCAAGGTCCCGAATCCTTTATCCCAGATGCTGACACCTGGGCGCTGGCGGATATTCATTTTTAGCAACACAGAGGTCTGAGTGAGGGTCAGCAGGCCAGCTAGGTGAAGTCAAGGCCAGGTGGGCGGGACTAAGGCTCCTTTGCCATCACCATGGAGACAGTCCCACCACCGGAACAGTGGGCGGAGCTTATGATGGGCCTGGTGACAAGACTGAGCCAATGGCAGAGATCTGGCCCGCCAGGCAGATGACACAGGGCCCTCCATTAAGACCAATGACACCTAGTGGCCACAGGATTTGAGCACACCCTGGGAAAGCCTACGCAGGCACAGGGGAGCTTCTGGTTCCGACTGGTTCAGGGCATTGCTACAACAGGCCAGGTACCTCTTTCCCACTTTCCAGAGGATATCAGTACGCAATGCCACCCCACTCAGCATCTCTTGCCTCTCTCTGTCTCTCTCTGGATGTGTTCGCTCTCTGAAATCTCTTCCTTCTCCCCCTGAGTCACTTCACAGCTTGGAGTGCCTGACAGGGTGCCTAGAGACGAAAGAGCAAAGGGGGAAGGCCTCTGGCTCTACTGGTTGCCCACGGGCAGACAAGATCTGCTGGTCTATCTGCAAGGTCTAGAGAGTGGTGATTGACCGGGGATCTACATCACGGGCCGACCCTGGCCAGGTGAAGCTTGCTGACATGTGGCAGCCTCTCCGGAGACTACTAATTCCGCTGGTCACATTGTATGCAAATACCCAGCTGAGAGCACAGGGCAGAAAACATTGACACATACCTGCCAGAGGCCTATTCTGGGTCTGAAGAGTCCACCCTGGTCTCCAGCGACTCAGCATCTCAGCACACACTTTGCCTGCACACATGGAATCCGCCTCTCTCCACAAATGCCTTCTCCTGCGAGGAAACACAGGATGTCACTCAGCCAAAGGAGAGCACAGGCAAAGTCAACTGAAGCCCGCCTTTTCACGATTTTGCCCTGTGCTGGTCCACAGGCTCCGGGGCACACTGCGTGTGCGTCACTTCTCCGAAGACAAGGCCGAAATTCGGGCATCCAGGGCCCTAGCAGTCCAGAGTCTGCGGATGGCGGCATATGGATCACCTCTTTGCCACGTACAGGAGGGAGGCCTGGGCCCTAGCCTGGCCCCGCTAGAGCTCCACGACCTCAGCTATTTTCCCTGACCTTTGGCCCGTGCCCCCGTGAGTGTGTGATTTCTAGTTCCACTTCTCCTCCGACCACTCTCAATCCGCCACCTGCGGATACCTCAGCGTGGACGTGAACATCTATCACTCTCTGCAGTGTCACGGGTCACTAGGAGTCTAGGCTCAGGCTGACCTTGGCTGTCTTCTGCCCAGGCAAGGAGCCTAATCCCTCAAAGGAAATGAGGACACGTGGTCACTGGCCGACATCCTTTCTTTCATCCACACAGCGGTCTGAACGAGGGTAAAGAGGCCAGGTAGGACAGGTGAAGGCTGAGTGCGGGGCCTAAGGCTTCTTTCTCAATCACCACGGAGACAGCCACCGGAAGGCTGGGCGGAACTTCTGACGGGGACGGGTCACAAACTCTGAGCCAATAGGAGAGGTCCGGCCTAACAGGCCAGTTAGGCAGAGGCCTCCATTTTACCCATGGACACACAACGGCCCCTTCTGTCCTTGGCCACAAAATCGAGGGCACCCAGGGAATAACGTCACAGCAGGCAACCCCTGATGTGGACAGGTTCGACATACTGGGACAGCAGGCAGGTACCTCTTGTCCACTTACGCTGGGATATCAGTAGGCAAGGCGCCCTTCCTCAGCATCTATGGCCCCTCTCTGTATGTGTTCATTCAGAGAAATCTCTCCGTTCTACCCCTGAGACAAATCACAGCTATGAGGGGCCTGAGAGAGAGCCTGGAGAGGAAACAGGGGAGGCTTCTGGCTGTACCGCGTCCCCGTGGGTAGAGAACAGCAGTTAGTCTCTCTGGAAGGTCTTAGCTTCTGTTGCTTGACATGGGCAATACGGGAGGGGCGGACCCTGGCCAGGTGGAGCTTGTGGGCAGACGCGACCTCTGGGGGAAGAATAATTCCGCTGCTGCTTTGTATGCTGTAAACCTCCCCACGCCAGGTGGGATGGGCAGAGAACATTGACCCACAACTGCCAGGGGCCTTTCCTGGGACTGAAGATCCCAACCTGGTCTCAACCTTGTCGCCTTCTCAGCACATACCTTTCCTGCACACATAATCCTGCCTTTCTCCGTCACTGCCTGATCCTACTAGGAAAAAAGCATGCCGCCCAAAAAGGCCCATGTCAGGGAAATCGAGGAGACACTGCCGTTTTCCCAATTTTTGCTGTCTACATATCCCCGCCTCCGGTGGAAGGCTGCGTATGTGGCCGGGCAGCCAAGGCAAGGCCGAAATCCTGGCATCCTGGGCCCCAGCAATCCAATGGTTTACGGACGTGGGGACCCGGATGACATGTTTCCCACATACAGGAGGAATCCTTGGGCCCTTCACTGGCTCGCCCTTCAGCTCGGCCACGTCCACTACTGGCCCTGGCCTTTGGCCGGTGCCCCATTTAACGTGTGCTCCGGAGCGATGTTTCTCCACCCATCGCTATCATTCTGCCACCAGGGGATATGTGAGAGTGGGAGTCACCATTTGTCACTGGCAGCAGTGTCACAAGTCACTAGACTTCCAGGTACCAGCTGGCCTAGGCTGCCTTCTGCCCCAGGCAAGGTCCCGAATCCTTTATCCCAGATGCTGACACCTGGGCGCTGGCGGATATTCATTTTTAGCAACACAGAGGTCTGAGTGAGGGTCAGCAGGCCAGCTAGGTGAAGTCAAGGCCAGGTGGGCGGGACTAAGGCTCCTTTGCCATCACCATGGAGACAGTCCCACCACCGGAACAGTGGGCGGAGCTTATGATGGGCCTGGTGACAAGACTGAGCCAATGGCAGAGATCTGGCCCGCCAGGCAGATGACACAGGGCCCTCCATTATGACCTATGACACCTAGTGGCCACAGGATTTGAGCACACCCTGGGAAAGCCTACGCAGGCACAGGGGAGCTTCTGGTTCCGACTGGTTCAGGGCATTGCTACAACAGGCCAGGTACCTCTTTCCCACTTTCCAGAGGATATCAGTACGCAATGCCACCCCACTCAGCATCTCTTGCCTCTCTCTGTCTCTCTCTGGATGTGTTCGCTCTCTGAAATCTCTTCCTTCTCCCCCTGAGTCACTTCACAGCTTGGAGTGCCTGACAGGGTGCCTAGAGACGAAAGAGCAAAGGGGGAAGGCCTCTGGCTCTACTGGTTGCCCACGGGCAGACAAGATCTGCTGGTCTACCTGCAAGGTCTAGAGAGTGGTGATTGACCGGGGATCTACATCACGGGCCGACCCTGGCCAGGTGAAGCTTGCTGACATGTGGCAGCCTCTCCGGAGACTACTAATTCCGCTGGTCACATTGTATGCAAATACCCAGCTGAGAGCACAGGGCAGAAAACATTGACACATACCTGCCAGAGGCCTATTCTGGGTCTGAAGAGTCCACCCTGGTCTCCAGCGACTCAGCATCTCAGCACACACTTTGCCTGCACACATGGAATCCGCCTCTCTCCACAAATGCCTTCTCCTGCGAGGAAACACAGGATGTCACTCAGCCAAAGGAGAGCACAGGCAAAGTCAACTGAAGCCCGCCTTTTTCACGATTTTGCCCTGTGCTGGTCCACAGGCTCCGGGGCACACTGCGTGTGCGTCACTTCTCCGAAGACAAGGCCGAAATTCGGGCATCCAGGGCCCTAGCAGTCCAGAGTCTGCGGATGGCGGCATATGGATCACCTCTTTGCCACGTACAGGAGGGAGGCCTGGGCCCTAGCCTGGCCCCGCTAGAGCTCCACGACCTCAGCTATTTTCCCTGACCTTTGGCCGTGCCCCCGTGAGTGTGTGATTTCTAGTTCCACTTCTCCTCCGACCACTCTCAATCCGCCACCTGCGGATACCTCAGCGTGGACGTGAACATCTATCACTCTCTGCAGTGTCACGGGTCACTAGGAGTCTAGGCTCAGGCTGACCTTGGCTGTCTTCTGCCCAGGCAAGGAGCCTAATCCCTCAAAGGAAATGAGGACACGTGGTCACTGCCCGACATCCTTTCTTCATCCACACAGCGGTCTGAACGAGGGTAAAGAGGCAGGTAGGACAGGTGAAGGCTGAGTGCGGGGCCTAAGGCTTCTTTCTCAATCACCACGGAGACAGCCACCGGAAGGCTGGGCGGAACTTCTGACGGGGACGGGTCACAAACTCTGAGCCAATAGGAGAGGTCCGGCCTAACAGGCCAGTTAGGCAGAGGCCTCCATTTTACCCATGGACACACAACGGCCCCTTCTGTCCTTGGCCACAAAATCGAGGGCACCCAGGGAATAACGTCACAGCAGGCAACCCCTGATGTGGACAGGTTCGACATACTGGGACAGCAGGCAGGTACCTCTTGTCCACTTACGCTGGGATATCAGTAGGCAAGGCGCCCTTCCTCAGCATCTATGGCCCCTCTCTGTATGTGTTCATTCAGAGAAATCTCTCCGTTCTACCCCTGAGACAAATCACAGCTATGAGGGGCCTGAGAGAGAGCCTGGAGAGGAACAGGGGAGGCTTCTGGCTGTACCGCGTCCCCGTGGGTAGAGAACAGCAGGTTAGTCTCTCTGGAAGGTCTTAGCTTCTGTTGCTTGACATGGGCAATACGGGAGGGGCGGACCCTGGCCAGGTGGAGCTTGTGGGCAGACGCGACCTCTGGGGGAAGAATAATTCCGCTGCTGCTTTGTATGCTGTAAACCTCCCCACGCCAGGTGGGATGGCAGAGAACATTGACCCACAACTGCCAGGGGCCTTTCCTGGGACTGAAGATCCAACCTGGTCTCAACCTTGTCGCCTTCTCAGCACATACCTTTCCTGCACACTTAATCCTGCCTTTCTCCGTCACTGCCTGATCCTACTAGGAAAAAAGCATGCCGCCCAAAAAGGCCCATGTCAGGGAAATCGAGGAGACACTGCCGTTTTCCCCAATTTTTGCTGTCTACATATCCCCGCCTCCGGTGGAAGGCTGCGTATGTGGCCGGGCAGCCAAGGCAAGGCCGAAATCCTGGCATCCTGGGCCCCAGCAATCCAATGGTTTACGGACGTGGGGACCCGGATGACATGTTTCCCACATACAGGAGGAATCCTTGGGCCCTTCACTGGCTCGCCCTTCAGCTCGGCCACGTCCACTACTGGCCCTGGCCTTTGGCCGGTGCCCCATTTAACGTGTGCTCCGGAGCGATGTTTCTCCACCCATCGCTATCATTCTGCCACCAGGGGATATGTGAGAGTGGGAGTCACCATTTGTCACTGGCAGCAGTGTCACAAGTCACTAGACTTCCAGGTACCAGCTGGCCTAGGCTGCCTTCTGCCCCAGGCAAGGTCCCGAAATAGAGAGATAGTATTCCTGGGCGCTGGCGGATATTCATTTTAGCAACACAGAGGTCTGAGTGAGGGTCAGCAGGCCAGCTAGGTGAAGTCAAGGCCAGGTGGGCGGGACTAAGGCTCCTTTGCCATCACCATGGAGACAGTCCCACCACCGGAACAGTGGGCGGAGCTTATGATGGGCCTGGTGACAAGACTGAGCCAATGGCAGAGATCTGGCCCGCCAGGCAGATGACACAGGGCCCTCCATTATGACCTATGACACCTAGTGGCCACAGGATTTGAGCACACCCTGGGAAAGCCTACGCAGGCACAGGGGAGCTTCTGGTTCCGACTGGTTCAGGGCATTGCTACAACAGGCCAGGTACCTCTTTCCCACTTTCCAGAGGATATCAGTACGCAATGCCACCCCACTCAGCATCTCTTGCCTCTCTCTGTCTCTCTCTGGATGTGTTCGCTCTCTGAAATCTCTTCCTTCTCCCCCTGAGTCACTTCACAGCTTGGAGTGCCTGACAGGGTGCCTAGAGACGAAAGAGCAAAGGGGGAAGGCCTCTGGCTCTACTGGTTGCCCACGGGCAGACAAGATCTGCTGGTCTACCTGCAAGGTCTAGAGAGTGGTGATTGACCGGGGATCTACATCACGGGCCGACCCTGGCCAGGTGAAGCTTGCTGACATGTGGCAGCCTCTCCGGAGACTACTAATTCCGCTGGTCACATTGTATGCAAATACCCAGCTGAGAGCACAGGGCAGAAAACATTGACACATACCTGCCAGAGGCCTATTCTGGGTCTGAAGAGTCCACCCTGGTCTCCAGCGACTCAGCATCTCAGCACACACTTTGCCTGCACACATGGAATCCGCCTCTCTCCACAAATGCCTTCTCCTGCGAGGAAACACAGGATGTCACTCAGCCAAAGGAGAGCACAGGCAAAGTCAACTGAAGCCCGCCTTTTCACGATTTTGCCCTGTGCTGGTCCACAGGCTCCGGGGCACACTGCGTGTGCGTCACTTCTCCGAAGACAAGGCCGAAATTCGGGCATCCAGGGCCCTAGCAGTCCAGAGTCTGCGGATGGCGGCATATGGATCACCTCTTTGCCACGTACAGGAGGGAGGCCTGGGCCCTAGCCTGGCCCCGCTAGAGCTCCACGACCTCAGCTATTTTCCCTGACCTTTGGCCCGTGCCCCCGTGAGTGTGTGATTTCTAGTTCCACTTCTCCTCCGACCACTCTCAATCCGCCACCTGCGGATACCTCAGCGTGGACGTGAACATCTATCACTCTCTGCAGTGTCACGGGTCACTAGGAGTCTAGGCTCAGGCTGACCTTGGCTGTCTTCTGCCCAGGCAAGGAGCCTAATCCCTCAAAGGAAATGAGGACACGTGGTCACTGGCCGACATCCTTTCTTTCATCCACACAGCGGTCTGAACGAGGGTAAAGAGGCCAGGTAGGACAGGTGAAGGCTGAGTGCGGGGCCTAAGGCTTCTTTCTCAATCACCACGGAGACAGCCACCGGAAGGCTGGGCGGAACTTCTGACGGGGACGGGTCACAAACTCTGAGCCAATAGGAGAGGTCCGGCCTAACAGGCCAGTTAGGCAGAGGCCTCCATTTTACCCATGGACACACAACGGCCCCTTCTGTCCTTGGCCACAAAATCGAGGGCACCCAGGGAATAACGTCACAGCAGGCAACCCCTGATGTGGACAGGTTCGACATACTGGGACAGCAGGCAGGTACCTCTTGTCCACTTACGCTGGGATATCAGTAGGCAAGGCGCCCTTCCTCAGCATCTATGGCCCCTCTCTGTATGTGTTCATTCAGAGAAATCTCTCCGTTCTACCCCTGAGACAAATCACAGCTATGAGGGGCCTGAGAGAGAGCCTGGAGAGGAAACAGGGGAGGCTTCTGGCTGTACCGCGTCCCCGTGGGTAGAGAACAGCAGTTAGTCTCTCTGGAAGGTCTTAGCTTCTGTTGCTTGACATGGGCAATACGGGAGGGGCGGACCCTGGCCAGGTGGAGCTTGTGGGCAGACGCGACCTCTGGGGGAAGAATAATTCCGCTGCTGCTTTGTATGCTGTAAACCTCCCCACGCCAGGTGGGATGGGCAGAGAACATTGACCCACAACTGCCAGGGGCCTTTCCTGGGACTGAAGATCCCAACCTGGTCTCAACCTTGTCGCCTTCTCAGCACATACCTTTCCTGCACACATAATCCTGCCTTTCTCCGTCACTGCCTGATCCTACTAGGAAAAAAGCATGCCGCCCAAAAAGGCCCATGTCAGGGAAATCGAGGAGACACTGCCGTTTTCCCAATTTTTGCTGTCTACATATCCCCGCCTCCGGTGGAAGGCTGCGTATGTGGCCGGGCAGCCAAGGCAAGGCCGAAATCCTGGCATCCTGGGCCCCAGCAATCCAATGGTTTACGGACGTGGGGACCCGGATGACATGTTTCCCACATACAGGAGGAATCCTTGGGCCCTTCACTGGCTCGCCCTTCAGCTCGGCCACGTCCACTACTGGCCCTGGCCTTTGGCCGGTGCCCCATTTAACGTGTGCTCCGGAGCGATGTTTCTCCACCCATCGCTATCATTCTGCCACCAGGGGATATGTGAGAGTGGGAGTCACCATTTGTCACTGGCAGCAGTGTCACAAGTCACTAGACTTCCAGGTACCAGCTGGCCTAGGCTGCCTTCTGCCCCAGGCAAGGTCCCGAATCCTTTATCCCAGATGCTGACACCTGGGCGCTGGCGGATATTCATTTTTAGCAACACAGAGGTCTGAGTGAGGGTCAGCAGGCCAGCTAGGTGAAGTCAAGGCCAGGTGGGCGGGACTAAGGCTCCTTTGCCATCACCATGGAGACAGTCCCACCACCGGAACAGTGGGCGGAGCTTATGATGGGCCTGGTGACAAGACTGAGCCAATGGCAGAGATCTGGCCCGCCAGGCAGATGACACAGGGCCCTCCATTATGACCTATGACACCTAGTGGCCACAGGATTTGAGCACACCCTGGGAAAGCCTACGCAGGCACAGGGGAGCTTCTGGTTCCGACTGGTTCAGGGCATTGCTACAACAGGCCAGGTACCTCTTTCCCACTTTCCAGAGGATATCAGTACGCAATGCCACCCCACTCAGCATCTCTTGCCTCTCTCTGTCTCTCTCTGGATGTGTTCGCTCTCTGAAATCTCTTCCTTCTCCCCCTGAGTCACTTCACAGCTTGGAGTGCCTGACAGGGTGCCTAGAGACGAAAGAGCAAAGGGGGAAGGCCTCTGGCTCTACTGGTTGCCCACGGGCAGACAAGATCTGCTGGTCTACCTGCAAGGTCTAGAGAGTGGTGATTGACCGGGGATCTACATCACGGGCCGACCCTGGCCAGGTGAAGCTTGCTGACATGTGGCAGCCTCTCCGGAGACTACTAATTCCGCTGGTCACATTGTATGCAAATACCCAGCTGAGAGCACAGGGCAGAAAACATTGACACATACCTGCCAGAGGCCTATTCTGGGTCTGAAGAGTCCACCCTGGTCTCCAGCGACTCAGCATCTCAGCACACACTTTGCCTGCACACATGGAATCCGCCTCTCTCCACAAATGCCTTCTCCTGCGAGGAAACACAGGATGTCACTCAGCCAAAGGAGAGCACAGGCAAAGTCAACTGAAGCCCGCCTTTTCACGATTTTGCCCTGTGCTGGTCCACAGGCTCCGGGGCACACTGCGTGTGCGTCACTTCTCCGAAGACAAGGCCGAAATTCGGGCATCCAGGGCCCTAGCAGTCCAGAGTCTGCGGATGGCGGCATATGGATCACCTCTTTGCCACGTACAGGAGGGAGGCCTGGGCCCTAGCCTGGCCCCGCTAGAGCTCCACGACCTCAGCTATTTTCCCTGACCTTTGGCCCGTGCCCCCGTGAGTGTGTGATTTCTAGTTCCACTTCTCCTCCGACCACTCTCAATCCGCCACCTGCGGATACCTCAGCGTGGACGTGAACATCTATCACTCTCTGCAGTGTCACGGGTCACTAGGAGTCTAGGCTCAGGCTGACCTTGGCTGTCTTCTGCCCAGGCAAGGAGCCTAATCCCTCAAAGGAAATGAGGACACGTGGTCACTGGCCGACATCCTTTCTTTCATCCACACAGCGGTCTGAACGAGGGTAAAGAGGCCAGGTAGGACAGGTGAAGGCTGAGTGCGGGGCCTAAGGCTTCTTTCTCAATCACCACGGAGACAGCCACCGGAAGGCTGGGCGGAACTTCTGACGGGGACGGGTCACAAACTCTGAGCCAATAGGAGAGGTCCGGCCTAACAGGCCAGTTAGGCAGAGGCCTCCATTTTACCCATGGACACACAACGGCCCCTTCTGTCCTTGGCCACAAAATCGAGGGCACCCAGGGAATAACGTCACAGCAGGCAACCCCTGATGTGGACAGGTTCGACATACTGGGACAGCAGGCAGGTACCTCTTGTCCACTTACGCTGGGATATCAGTAGGCAAGGCGCCCTTCCTCAGCATCTATGGCCCCTCTCTGTATGTGTTCATTCAGAGAAATCTCTCCGTTCTACCCCTGAGACAAATCACAGCTATGAGGGGCCTGAGAGAGAGCCTGGAGAGGAAACAGGGGAGGCTTCTGGCTGTACCGCGTCCCCGTGGGTAGAGAACAGCAGTTAGTCTCTCTGGAAGGTCTTAGCTTCTGTTGCTTGACATGGGCAATACGGGAGGGGCGGACCCTGGCCAGGTGGAGCTTGTGGGCAGACGCGACCTCTGGGGGAAGAATAATTCCGCTGCTGCTTTGTATGCTGTAAACCTCCCCACGCCAGGTGGGATGGGCAGAGAACATTGACCCACAACTGCCAGGGGCCTTTCCTGGGACTGAAGATCCCAACCTGGTCTCAACCTTGTCGCCTTCTCAGCACATACCTTTCCTGCACACATAATCCTGCCTTTCTCCGTCACTGCCTGATCCTACTAGGAAAAAAGCATGCCGCCCAAAAAGGCCCATGTCAGGGAAATCGAGGAGACACTGCCGTTTTCCCAATTTTTGCTGTCTACATATCCCCGCCTCCGGTGGAAGGCTGCGTATGTGGCCGGGCAGCCAAGGCAAGGCCGAAATCCTGGCATCCTGGGCCCCAGCAATCCAATGGTTTACGGACGTGGGGACCCGGATGACATGTTTCCCACATACAGGAGGAATCCTTGGGCCCTTCACTGGCTCGCCCTTCAGCTCGGCCACGTCCACTACTGGCCCTGGCCTTTGGCCGGTGCCCCATTTAACGTGTGCTCCGGAGCGATGTTTCTCCACCCATCGCTATCGTTCTGCCACCAGGGGATATGTGAGAGTGGGAGTCACCATTTGTCACTGGCAGCAGTGTCACAAGTCACTAGACTTCCAGGTACCAGCTGGCCTAGGCTGCCTTCTGCCCCAGGCAAGGTCCCGAATCCTTTATCCCAGATGCTGACACCTGGGCGCTGGCGGATATTCATTTTTAGCAACACAGAGGTCTGAGTGAGGGTCAGCAGGCCAGCTAGGTGAAGTCAAGGCCAGGTGGGCGGGACTAAGGCTCCTTTGCCATCACCATGGAGACAGTCCCACCACCGGAACAGTGGGCGGAGCTTATGATGGGCCTGGTGACAAGACTGAGCCAATGGCAGAGATCTGGCCCGCCAGGCAGATGACACAGGGCCCTCCATTATGACCTATGACACCTAGTGGCCACAGGATTTGAGCACACCCTGGGAAAGCCTACGCAGGCACAGGGGAGCTTCTGGTTCCGACTGGTTCAGGGCATTGCTACAACAGGCCAGGTACCTCTTTCCCACTTTCCAGAGGATATCAGTACGCAATGCCACCCCACTCAGCATCTCTTGCCTCTCTCTGTCTCTCTCTGGATGTGTTCGCTCTCTGAAATCTCTTCCTTCTCCCCCTGAGTCACTTCACAGCTTGGAGTGCCTGACAGGGTGCCTAGAGACGAAAGAGCAAAGGGGGAAGGCCTCTGGCTCTACTGGTTGCCCACGGGCAGACAAGATCTGCTGGTCTACCTGCAATGTCTAGAGAGTGGTGATTGACCGGGGATCTACATCACGGGCCGACCCTGGCCAGGTGAAGCTTGCTGACATGTGGCAGCCTCTCCGGAGACTACTAATTCCGCTGGTCACATTGTATGCAAATACCCAGCTGAGAGCACAGGGCAGAAAACATTGACACATACCTGCCAGAGGCCTATTCTGGGTCTGAAGAGTCCACCCTGGTCTCCAGCGACTCAGCATCTCAGCACACACTTTGCCTGCACACATGGAATCCGCCTCTCTCCACAAATGCCTTCTCCTGCGAGGAAACACAGGATGTCACTCAGCCAAAGGAGAGCACAGGCAAAGTCAACTGAAGCCCGCCTTTTCACGATTTTGCCCTGTGCTGGTCCACAGGCTCCGGGGCACACTGCGTGTGCGTCACTTCTCCGAAGACAAGGCCGAAATTCGGGCATCCAGGGCCCTAGCAGTCCAGAGTCTGCGGATGGCGGCATATGGATCACCTCTTTGCCACGTACAGGAGGGAGGCCTGGGCCCTAGCCTGGCCCCGCTAGAGCTCCACGACCTCAGCTATTTTCCCTGACCTTTGGCCCGTGCCCCCGTGAGTGTGTGATTTCTAGTTCCACTTCTCCTCCGACCACTCTCAATCCGCCACCTGGGGATACCTCAGCGTGGACGTGAACATCTATCACTCTCTGCAGTGTCACGGGTCACTAGGAGTCTAGGCTCAGGCTGACCTTGGCTGTCTTCTGCCCAGGCAAGGAGCCTAATCCCTCAAAGGAAATGAGGACACGTGGTCACTGGCCGACATCCTTTCTTTCATCCACACAGCGGTCTGTACGAGGGTAAAGAGGCCAGGTAGGACAGGTGAAGGCTGAGTGCGGGGCCTAAGGCTTCTTTCTCAATCACCACGGAGACAGCCACCGGAAGGCTGGGCGGAACTTCTGACGGGGACGGGTCACAAACTCTGAGCCAATAGGAGAGGTCCGGCCTAACAGGCCAGTTAGGCAGAGGCCTCCATTTTACCCATGGACACACAACGGCCCCTTCTGTCCTTGGCCACAAAATCGAGGGCACCCAGGGAATAACGTCACAGCAGGCAACCCCTGATGTGGACAGGTTCGACATACTGGGACAGCAGGCAGGTACCTCTTGTCCACTTACGCTGGGATATCAGTAGGCAAGGCGCCCTTCCTCAGCATCTATGGCCCCTCTCTGTATGTGTTCATTCAGAGAAATCTCTCCGTTCTACCCCTGAGACAAATCACAGCTATGAGGGGCCTGAGAGAGAGCCTGGAGAGGAAACAGGGGAGGCTTCTGGCTGTACCGCGTCCCCGTGGGTAGAGAACAGCAGTTAGTCTCTCTGGAAGGTCTTAGCTTCTGTTGCTTGACATGGGCAATACGGGAGGGGCGGACCCTGGCCAGGTGGAGCTTGTGGGCAGACGCGACCTCTGGGGGAAGAATAATTCCGCTGCTGCTTTGTATGCTATAAACCTCCCCACGCCAGGTGGGATGGGCAGAGAACATTGACCCACAACTGCCAGGGGCCTTTCCTGGGACTGAAGATCCCAACCTGGTCTCAACCTTGTCGCCTTCTCAGCACATACCTTTCCTGCACACATAATCCTGCCTTTCTCCGTCACTGCCTGATCCTACTAGGAAAAAAGCATGCCGCCCAAAAAGGCCCATGTCAGGGAAATCGAGGAGACACTGCCGTTTTCCCAATTTTTGCTGTCTACATATCCCCGCCTCCGGTGGAAGGCTGCGTATGTGGCCGGGCAGCCAAGGCAAGGCCGAAATCCTGGCATCCTGGGCCCCAGCAATCCAATGGTTTACGGGCGTGGGGACCCGGATGACATGTTTCCCACATACAGGAGGAATCCTTGGGCCCTTCACTGGCTCGCCCTTCAGCTCGGCCACGTCCACTACTGGCCCTGGCCTTTGGCCGGTGCCCCATTTAACGTGTGCTCCGGAGCGATGTTTCTCCACCCATCGCTATCATTCTGCCACCAGGGGATATGTGAGAGTGGGAGTCACCATTTGTCACTGGCAGCAGTGTCACAAGTCACTAGACTTCCAGGTACCAGCTGGCCTAGGCTGCCTTCTGCCCCAGGCAAGGTCCCGAATCCTTTATCCCAGATGCTGACACCTGGGCGCTGGCGGATATTCATTTTTAGCAACACAGAGGTCTGAGTGAGGGTCAGCAGGCCAGCTAGGTGAAGTCAAGGCCAGGTGGGCGGGACTAAGGCTCCTTTGCCATCACCATGGAGACAGTCCCACCACCGGAACAGTGGGCGGAGCTTATGATGGGCCTGGTGACAAGACTGAGCCAATGGCAGAGATCTGGCCCGCCAGGCAGATGACACAGGGCCCTCCATTAAGACCTATGACACCTAGTGGCCACAGGATTTGAGCACACCCTGGGAAAGCCTACGCAGGCACAGGGGAGCTTCTGGTTCCGACTGGTTCAGGGCATTGCTACAACAGGCCAGGTACCTCTTTCCCACTTTCCAGAGGATATCAGTACGCAATGCCACCCCACTCAGCATCTCTTGCCTCTCTCTGTCTCTCTCTGGATGTGTTCGCTCTCTGAAATCTTCCTTCTCCCCCTGAGTCACTTCACAGCTTGGAGTGCCTGACAGGGTGCCTAGAGACGAAAGAGCAAAGGGGGAAGGCCTCTGGCTCTACTGGTTGCCCACGGGCAGACAAGATCTGCTGGTCTATCTGCAAGGTCTAGAGAGTGGTGATTGACCGGGGATCTACATCACGGGCCGACCCTGGCCAGGTGAAGCTTGCTGACATGTGGCAGCCTCTCCGGAGACTACTAATTCCGCTGGTCACATTGTATGCATATACCCAGCTGAGAGCACAGTGCAGAAAACATTGACGCATACCTGCCAGAGGCCTATTCTGGGTCTGAAGAGTCCACCCTGGTCTCCAGCGACTCAGCATCTCAGCACACACTTTGCCTGCACACATGGAATCCGCCTCTCTCCACAAATGCCTTCTCCTGCGAGGAAACACAGGATGTCACTCAGCCAAAGGAGAGCACAGGCAAAGTCAACTGAAGCCCGCCTTTTCACGATTTTGCCCTGTGCTGGTCCACAGGCTCCGGGGCACACTGCGTGTGCGTCACTTCTCCGAAGACAAGGCCGAAATTCGGGCATCCAGGGCCCTAGCAGTCCAGAGTCTGCGGATGGCGGCATATGGATCACCTCTTTGCCACGTACAGGAGGGAGGCCTGGGCCCTAGCCTGGCCCCGCTAGAGCTCCACGACCTCAGCTATTTTCCCTGACCTTTGGCCCGTGCCCCCGTGAGTGTGTGATTTCTAGTTCCACTTCTCCTCCGACCACTCTCAATCCGCCACCTGCGGATACCTCAGCGTGGACGTGAACATCTATCACTCTCTGCAGTGTCACGGGTCACTAGGAGTCTAGGCTCAGGCTGACCTTGGCTGTCTTCTGCCCAGGCAAGGAGCCTAATCCTTCAAAGGAAATGAGGACACGTGGTCACTGGCCGACATCCTTTCTTTCATCCACACAGCGGTCTGAACGAGGGTAAAGAGGCCAGGTAGGACAGGTGAAGGCTGAGTGCGGGGCCTAAGGCTTCTTTCTCAATCACCACGGAGACAGCCACCGGAAGGCTGGGCGGAACTTCTGACGGGGACGGGTCACAAACTCTGAGCCAATAGGAGAGGTCCGGCCTAACAGGCCAGTTAGGCAGAGGCCTCCATTTTACCCATGGACACACAACGGCCCCTTCTGTCCTTGGCCACAAAATCGAGGGCACCCAGGGAATAACTTCACAGCAGGCAACCCCTGATGTGGACAGGTTCGACATACTGGGACAGCAGGCAGGTACCTCTTGTCCACTTACGCTGGGATATCAGTAGGCAAGGCGCCCTTCCTCAGCATCTATGGCCCCTCTCTGTATGTGTTCATTCAGAGAAATCTCTCCGTTCTACCCCTGAGACAAATCACAGCTATGAGGGGCCTGATAGAGAGCCTGGAGAGGAAACAGGGGAGGCTTCTGGCTGTACCGCGTCCCCGTGGGTAGAGAACAGCAGTTAGTCTCTCTGGAAGGTCTTAGCTTCTGTTGCTTGACATGGGCAATACGGGAGGGGCGGACCCTGGCCAGGTGGAGCTTGTGGGCAGACGCAACCTCTGGGGGAAGAATAATTCCGCTGCTGCTTTGTATGCTGTAAACCTCCCCACGCCAGGTGGGATGGGCAGAGAACATTGACCCACAACTGCCAGGGGCCTTTCCTGGGACTGAAGATCCCAACCTGGTCTCAACCTTGTCGCCTTCTCAGCACATACCTTTCCTGCACACATAATCCTGCCTTTCTCCGTCACTGCCTGATCCTACTAGGAAAAAAGCATGCCGCCCAAAAAGGCCCATGTCAGGGAAATCGAGGAGACACTGCCGTTTTCCCAATTTTTGCTGTCTACATATCCCCGCCTCCGGTGGAAGGCTGCGTATGTGGCCGGGCAGCCAAGGCAAGGCCGAAATCCTGGCATCCTGGGCCCCAGCAATCCAATGGTTTACGGACGTGGGGACCCGGATGACATGTTTCCCACATACAGGAGGAATCCTTGGGCCCTTCACTGGCTCGCCCTTCAGCTCGGCCACGTCCACTACTGGCCCTGGCCTTTGGCCGGTGCCCCATTTAACGTGTGCTCCGGAGCGATGTTTCTCCACCCATCGCTATCATTCTGCCACCAGGGGATATGTGAGAGTGGGAGTCACCATTTGTCACTGGCAGCAGTGTCACAAGTCACTAGACTTCCAGGTACCAGCTGGCCTAGGCTGCCTTCTGCCCCAGGCAAGGTCCCGAATCCTTTACCCCAGATGCTGACACCTGGGCGCTGGCGGATATTCATTTTTAGCAACACAGAGGTCTGAGTGAGGGTCAGCAGGCCAGCTAGGTGAAGTCAAGGCCAGGTGGGCGGGACTAAGGCTCCTTTGCCATCACCATGGAGACAGTCCCACCACCGGAACAGTGGGCGGAGCTTATGATGGGCCTGGTGACAAGACTGAGCCAATGGCAGAGATCTGGCCCGCCAGGCAGATGACACAGGGCCCTCCATTAAGACCTATGACACCTAGTGGCCACAGGATTTGAGCACACCCTGGGAAAGCCTAAGCAGGCACAGGGGAGCTTCTGGTTCCGACTGGTTCAGGGCATTGCTACAACAGGCCAGGTACCTCTTTCCCACTTTCCAGAGGATATCAGTACGCAATGCCACCCCACTCAGCATCTCTTGCCTCTCTCTGTCTCTCTCTGGATGTGTTCGCTCTCTGAAATCTCTTCCTTCTCCCCCTGAGTCACTTCACAGCTTGGAGTGCCTGACAGGGTGCCTAGAGACGAAAGAGCAAAGGGGGAAGGCCTCTGGCTCTACTGGTTGCCCACGGGCAGACAAGATCTGCTGGTCTATCTGCAAGGTCTAGAGAGTGGTGATTGACCGGGGATCTACATCACGGGCCGACCCTGGCCAGGTGAAGCTTGCTGACATGTGGCAGCCTCTCCGGAGACTACTAATTCCGCTGGTCACATTGTATGCAAATACCCAGCTGAGAGCACAGGGCAGAAAACATTGACACATACCTGCCAGAGGCCTATTCTGGGTCTGAAGAGTCCACCCTGGTCTCCAGCGACTCAGCATCTCAGCACACACTTTGCCTGCACACATGGAATCCGCCTCTCTCCACAAATGCCTTCTCCTGCTAGGAAACACAGGATGTCACTCAGCCAAAGGAGAGCACAGGCAAAGTCAACTGAAGCCCGCCTTTTCACGATTTTGCCCTGTGCTGGTCCACAGGCTCCGGGGCACACTGCGTGTGCGTCACTTCTCCGAAGACAAGGCCGAAATTCGGGCATCCAGGGCCCTAGCAGTCCAGAGTCTGCGGATGGCGGCATATGGATCACCTCTTTGCCACGTACAGGAGGGAGGCCTGGGCCCTAGCCTGGCTCCGCTAGAGCTCCACGACCTCAGCTATTTTCCCTGACCTTTGGCCCGTGCCCCCGTGAGTGTGTGATTTCTAGTTCCACTTCTCCTCCGACCACTCTCAATCCGCCACCTGCGGATACCTCAGCGTGGACGTGAACTTCTATCACTGTCTGCAGTGTCACGGGTCACTAGGAGTCTAGGCTCAGGCTGACCTTGGCTGTCTTCTGCCCAGGCAAGGAGCCTAATCCTTCAAAGGAAATGAGGACACGTGGTCACTGGCCGACATCCTTTCTTTCATCCACACAGCGGTCTGTACGAGGGTAAAGAGGCCAGGTAGGACAGGTGAAGGCTGAGTGTGGGGCCTAAGGCTTCTTTCTCAATCACCACGGAGACAGCCACCGGAAGGCTGGGCGGAACTTCTGACGGGGACGGGTCACAAACTCTGAGCCAATAGGAGAGGTCCGGCCTAACAGGCCAGTTAGGCAGAGGCCTCCATTTTACCCATGGACACACAACGGCCCCTTCCGTCCTTGGCCACAAAATCGAGGGCACCCAGGGAATAACGTCACAGCAGGCAACCCCTGATGTGGACAGGTTCGACATACTGGGACAGCAGGCAGGTACCTCTTGTCCACTTACGCTGGGATATCAGTAGGCAAGGCGCCCTTCCTCAGCATCTATGGCCCCTCTCTGTATGTGTTCATTCAGAGAAATCTCTCCGTTCTACCCCTGAGACAAATCACAGCTATGAGGGGCCTGAGAGAGAGCCTGGAGAGGAAACAGGGGAGGCTTCTGGCTGTACCGCGTCCCCGTGGGTAGAGAACAGCAGTTAGTCTCTCTGGAAGGTCTTAGCTTCTGTTGCTTGACATGGGCAATACGGGAGGGGCGGACCCTGGCCAGGTGGAGCTTGTGGGCAGACGCGACCTCTGGGGGAAGAATAATTCCGCTGCTGCTTTGTATGCTATAAACCTCCCCACGCCAGGTGGGATGGGCAGAGAACATTGACCCACAACTGCCAGGGGCCTTTCCTGGGACTGAAGATCCCAACCTGGTCTCAACCTTGTCGCCTTCTCAGCACATACCTTTCCTGCACACATAATCCTGCCTTTCTCCGTCACTGCCTGATCCTACTAGGAAAAAAGCATGCCGCCCAAAAAGGCCCATGTCAGGGAAATCGAGGAGACACTGCCGTTTTCCCAATTTTTGCTGTCTACATATCCCCGCCTCCGGTGGAAGGCTGCGTATGTGGCCGGGCAGCCAAGGCAAGGCCGAAATCCTGGCATCCTGGGCCCCAGCAATCCAATGGTTTACGGGCGTGGGGACCCGGATGACATGTTTCCCACATACAGGAGGAATCCTTGGGCCCTTCACTGGCTCGCCGTTCAGCTCGGCCACGTCCACTACTGGCCCTGGCCTTTGGCCGGTGCCCCATTTAACGTGTGCTCCGGAGCGATGTTTCTCCACCCATCGCTATCATTCTGCCACCAGGGGATATGTGAGAGTGGGAGTCACCATTTGTCACTGGCAGCAGTGTCACAAGTCACTAGACTTCCAGGTACCAGCTGGCCTAGGCTGCCTTCTGCCCCAGGCAAGGTCCCGAATCCTTTACCCCAGATGCTGACACCTGGGCGCTGGCGGATATTCATTTTTAGCAACACAGAGTTCTGAGTGAGGGTCAGCAGGCCAGCTAGGTGAAGTCAAGGCCAGGTGGGCGGGACTAAGGCTCCTTTGCCATCACCATGGAGACAGTCCCACCACCGGAACAGTGGGCGGAGCTTATGATGGGCCTGGTGACAAGACTGAGCCAATGGCAGAGATCTGGCCCGCCAGGCAGATGACACAGGGCCCTCCATTATGACCTATGACACCTAGTGGCCACAGGATTTGAGCACACCCTGGGAAAGCCTACGCAGGCACAGGGGAGCTTCTGGTTCCGACTGGTTCAGGGCATTGCTACAACAGGCCAGGTACCTCTTTCCCACTTTCCAGAGGATATCAGTACGCAATGCCACCCCACTCAGCATCTCTTGCCTCTCTCTGTCTCTGTCTGTATGTGTTCGCTCTCTGAAATCTCTTCTTTCTCCCCCTGAGTCACTTCACAGCTTGGAGTGCCTGACAGGGTGCCTAGAGACGAAAGAGCAAAGGGGGAAGGCCTCTGGCTCTACTGGTTGCCCACGGGCAGACAAGATCTGCTGGTCTACCTGCAAGGTCTAGAGAGTGGTGATTGACCGGGGATCTACATCACGGGCCGACCCTGGCCAGGTGAAGCTTGCTGACATGTGGCAGCCTCTCCGGAGACTACTAATTCCGCTGGTCACATTGTATGCAAATACCCAGCTGAGAGCACAGGGCAGAAAACATTGACACATACCTGCCAGAGGCCTATTCTGGGTCTGAAGAGTCCACCCTGGTCTCCAGCGACTCAGCATCTCAGCACACACTTTGCCTGCACACATGGAATCCGCCTCTCTCCACAAATGCCTTCTCCTGCTAGGAAACACAGGATGTCACTCAGCCAAAGGAGAACACAGGCAAAGTCAACTGAAGCCCGCCTTTTCACGATTTTGCCCTGTGCTGGTCCACAGGCTCCGGGGCACACTGCGTGTGCGTCACTTCTCTGAATACAAGGCCGAAATTCGGGCATCCAGGGCCCTAGCAGTCCAGAGTCTGCGGATGGCGGCATATGGATCACCTCTTTGCCACGTACAGGAGGGAGGCCTGGGCCCTAGCCTGGCCCCGCTAGAGCTCCACGACCTCAGCTATTTTCCCTGACCTTTGGCCCGTGCCCCCGTGAGTGTGTGATTTCTAGTTCCACTTCTCCTCCGACCACTCTCAATCCGCCACCTGCGGATACCTCAGCGTGGACGTGAACATCTATCACTCTCTGCAGTGTCACGGGTCACTAGGAGTCTAGGCTCAGGCTGACCTTGGCTGTCTTCTGCCCAGGCAAGGAGCCTAATCCTTCAAAGGAAATGAGGACACGTGGTCACTGGCCGACATCCTTTCTTTCATCCACACAGCGGTCTGAACGAGGGTAAAGAGGCCAGGTAGGACAGGTGAAGGCTGAGTGCGGGGCCTAAGGCTTCTTTCTCAATCACCACGGAGACAGCCACCGGAAGGCTGGGCGGAACTTCTGACGGGGACGGGTCACAAACTCTGAGCCAATAGGAGAGGTCCGGCCTAACAGGCCAGTTAGGCAGAGGCCTCCATTTTACCCATGGACACACAACGGCCCCTTCTGTCCTTGGCCACAAAATCGAGGGCACCCAGGGAATAACTTCACAGCAGGCAACCCCTGATGTGGACAGGTTCGACATACTGGGACAGCAGGCAGGTACCTCTTGTCCACTTACGCTGGGATATCAGTAGGCAAGGCGCCCTTCCTCAGCATCTATGGCCCCTCTCTGTATGTGTTCATTCAGAGAAATCTCTCCGTTCTACCCGAGACAAATCACAGCTATGAGGGGCCTGAGAGAGAGCCTGGAGAGGAAACAGGGGAGGCTTCTGGCTGTACCGCGTCCCCGTGGGTAGAGAACAGCAGTTAGTCTCTCTGGAAGGTCTTAGCTTCTGTTGCTTGACATGGGCAATACGGGAGGGGCGGACCCTGGCCAGGTGGAGCTTGTGGGCAGACGCAACCTCTGGGGGAAGAATAATTCCGCTGCTGCTTTGTATGCTGTAAACCTCCCCACGCCAGGTGGGATGGGCAGAGAACATTGACCCACAACTGCCAGGGGCCTTTCCTGGGACTGAAGATCCCAACCTGGTCTCAACCTTGTCGCCTTCTCAGCACATACCTTTCCTGCACACATAATCCTGCCTTTCTCCGTCACTGCCTGATCCTACTAGGAAAAAAGCATGCCGCCCAAAAAGGCCCATGTCAGGGAAATCGAGGAGACACTGCCGTTTTCCCAATTTTTGCTGTCTACATATCCCCGCCTCCGGTGGAAGGCTGCGTATGTGGCCGGGCAGCCAAGGCAAGGCCGAAATCCTGGCATCCTGGGCCCCAGCAATCCAATGGTTTACGGACGTGGGGACCCGGATGACATGTTTCCCACATACAGGAGGAATCCTTGGGCCCTTCACTGGCTCGCCCTTCAGCTCGGCCACGTCCACTACTGGCCCTGGCCTTTGGCCGGTGCCCCATTTAACGTGTGCTCCGGAGCGATGTTTCTCCACCCATCGCTATCATTCTGCCACCAGGGGATATGTGAGAGTGGGAGTCACCATTTGTCACTGGCAGCAGTGTCACAAGTCACTAGACTTCCAGGTACCAGCTGGCCTAGGCTGCCTTCTGCCCCAGGCAAGGTCCCGAATCCTTTACCCCAGATGCTGACACCTGGGCGCTGGCGGATATTCATTTTTAGCAACACAGAGGTCTGAGTGAGGGTCAGCAGGCCAGCTAGGTGAAGTCAAGGCCAGGTGGGCGGGACTAAGGCTCCTTTGCCATCACCATGGAGACAGTCCCACCACCGGAACAGTGGGCGGAGCTTATGATGGGCCTGGTGACAAGACTGAGCCAATGGCAGAGATCTGGCCCGCCAGGCAGATGACACAGGGCCCTCCATTAAGACCTATGACACCTAGTGGCCACAGGATTTGAGCACACCCTGGGAAAGCCTAAGCAGGCACAGGGGAGCTTCTGGTTCCGACTGGTTCAGGGCATTGCTACAACAGGCCAGGTACCTCTTTCCCACTTTCCAGAGGATATCAGTACGCAATGCCACCCCACTCAGCATCTCTTGCCTCTCTCTGTCTCTCTCTGGATGTGTTCGCTCTCTGAAATCTCTTCCTTCTCCCCCTGAGTCACTTCACAGCTTGGAGTGCCTGACAGGGTGCCTAGAGACGAAAGAGCAAAGGGGGAAGGCCTCTGGCTCTACTGGTTGCCCACGGGCAGACAAGATCTGCTGGTCTATCTGCAAGGTCTAGAGAGTGGTGATTGACCGGGGATCTACATCACGGGCCGACCCTGGCCAGGTGAAGCTTGCTGACATGTGGCAGCCTCTCCGGAGACTACTAATTCCGCTGGTCACATTGTATGCAAATACCCAGCTGAGAGCACAGGGCAGAAAACATTGACACATACCTGCCAGAGGCCTATTCTGGGTCTGAAGAGTCCACCCTGGTCTCCAGCGACTCAGCATCTCAGCACACACTTTGCCTGCACACATGGAATCCGCCTCTCTCCACAAATGCCTTCTCCTGCTAGGAAACACAGGATGTCACTCAGCCAAAGGAGAGCACAGGCAAAGTCAACTGAAGCCCGCCTTTTCACGATTTTGCCCTGTGCTGGTCCACAGGCTCCGGGGCACACTGCGTGTGCGTCACTTCTCCGAAGACAAGGCCGAAATTCGGGCATCCAGGGCCCTAGCAGTCCAGAGTCTGCGGATGGCGGCATATGGATCACCTCTTTGCCACGTACAGGAGGGAGGCCTGGGCCCTAGCCTGGCTCCGCTAGAGCTCCACGACCTCAGCTATTTTCCCTGACCTTTGGCCCGTGCCCCCGTGAGTGTGTGATTTCTAGTTCCACTTCTCCTCCGACCACTCTCAATCCGCCACCTGCGGATACCTCAGCGTGGACGTGAACTTCTATCACTGTCTGCAGTGTCACGGGTCACTAGGAGTCTAGGCTCAGGCTGACCTTGGCTGTCTTCTGCCCAGGCAAGGAGCCTAATCCTTCAAAGGAAATGAGGACACGTGGTCACTGGCCGACATCCTTTCTTTCATCCACACAGCGGTCTGTACGAGGGTAAAGAGGCCAGGTAGGACAGGTGAAGGCTGAGTGTGGGGCCTAAGGCTTCTTTCTCAATCACCACGGAGACAGCCACCGGAAGGCTGGGCGGAACTTCTGACGGGGACGGGTCACAAACTCTGAGCCAATAGGAGAGGTCCGGCCTAACAGGCCAGTTAGGCAGAGGCCTCCATTTTACCCATGGACACACAACGGCCCCTTCCGTCCTTGGCCACAAAATCGAGGGCACCCAGGGAATAACGTCACAGCAGGCAACCCCTGATGTGGACAGGTTCGACATACTGGGACAGCAGGCAGGTACCTCTTGTCCACTTACGCTGGGATATCAGTAGGCAAGGCGCCCTTCCTCAGCATCTATGGCCCCTCTCTGTATGTGTTCATTCAGAGAAATCTCTCCGTTCTACCCCTGAGACAAATCACAGCTATGAGGGGCCTGAGAGAGAGCCTGGAGAGGAAACAGGGGAGGCTTCTGGCTGTACCGCGTCCCCGTGGGTAGAGAACAGCAGTTAGTCTCTCTGGAAGGTCTTAGCTTCTGTTGCTTGACATGGGCAATACGGGAGGGGCGGACCCTGGCCAGGTGGAGCTTGTGGGCAGACGCGACCTCTGGGGGAAGAATAATTCCGCTGCTGCTTTGTATGCTATAAACCTCCCCACGCCAGGTGGGATGGGCAGAGAACATTGACCCACAACTGCCAGGGGCCTTTCCTGGGACTGAAGATCCCAACCTGGTCTCAACCTTGTCGCCTTCTCAGCACATACCTTTCCTGCACACATAATCCTGCCTTTCTCCGTCACTGCCTGATCCTACTAGGAAAAAAGCATGCCGCCCAAAAAGGCCCATGTCAGGGAAATCGAGGAGACACTGCCGTTTTCCCAATTTTTGCTGTCTACATATCCCCGCCTCCGGTGGAAGGCTGCGTATGTGGCCGGGCAGCCAAGGCAAGGCCGAAATCCTGGCATCCTGGGCCCCAGCAATCCAATGGTTTACGGGCGTGGGGACCCGGATGACATGTTTCCCACATACAGGAGGAATCCTTGGGCCCTTCACTGGCTCGCCGTTCAGCTCGGCCACGTCCACTACTGGCCCTGGCCTTTGGCCGGTGCCCCATTTAACGTGTGCTCCGGAGTGATGTTTCTCCACCCATCGCTATCATTCTGCCACCAGGGGATATGTGAGAGTGGGAGTCACCATTTGTCACTGGCAGCAGTGTCACAAGTCACTAGACTTCCAGGTACCAGCTGGCCTAGGCTGCCTTCTGCCCCAGGCAAGGTCCCGAATCCTTTACCCCAGATGCTGACACCTGGGCGCTGGCGGATATTCATTTTTAGCAACACAGAGTTCTGAGTGAGGGTCAGCAGGCCAGCTAGGTGAAGTCAAGGCCAGGTGGGCGGGACTAAGGCTCCTTTGCCATCACCATGGAGACAGTCCCACCACCGGAACAGTGGGCGGAGCTTATGATGGGCCTGGTGACAAGACTGAGCCAATGGCAGAGATCTGGCCCGCCAGGCAGATGACACAGGGCCCTCCATTATGACCTATGACACCTAGTGGCCACAGGATTTGAGCACACCCTGGGAAAGCCTACGCAGGCACAGGGGAGCTTCTGGTTCCGACTGGTTCAGGGCATTGCTACAACAGGCCAGGTACCTCTTTCCCACTTTCCAGAGGATATCAGTACGCAATGCCACCCCACTCAGCATCTCTTGCCTCTCTCTGTCTCTGTCTGTATGTGTTCGCTCTCTGAAATCTCTTCTTTCTCCCCCTGAGTCACTTCACAGCTTGGAGTGCCTGACAGGGTGCCTAGAGACGAAAGAGCAAAGGGGGAAGGCCTCTGGCTCTACTGGTTGCCCACGGGCAGACAAGATCTGCTGGTCTACCTGCAAGGTCTAGAGAGTGGTGATTGACCGGGGATCTACATCACGGGCCGACCCTGGCCAGGTGAAGCTTGCTGACATGTGGCAGCCTCTCCGGAGACTACTAATTCCGCTGGTCACATTGTATGCAAATACCCAGCTGAGAGCACAGGGCAGAAAACATTGACACATACCTGCCAGAGGCCTATTCTGGGTCTGAAGAGTCCACCCTGGTCTCCAGCGACTCAGCATCTCAGCACACACTTTGCCTGCACACATGGAATCCGCCTCTCTCCACAAATGCCTTCTCCTGCTAGGAAACACAGGATGTCACTCAGCCAAAGGAGAGCACAGGCAAAGTCAACTGAAGCCCGCCTTTTCACGATTTTGCCCTGTGCTGGTCCACAGGCTCCGGGGCACACTGCGTGTGCGTCACTTCTCTGAATACAAGGCCGAAATTCGGGCATCCAGGGCCCTAGCAGTCCAGAGTCTGCGGATGGCGGCATATGGATCACCTCTTTGCCACGTACAGGAGGGAGGCCTGGGCCCTAGCCTGGCCCCGCTAGAGCTCCACGACCTCAGCTATTTTCCCTGACCTTTGGCCCGTGCCCCCGTGAGTGTGTGATTTCTAGTTCCACTTCTCCTCCGACCACTCTCAATCCGCCACCTGCGGATACCTCAGCGTGGACGTGAACATCTATCACTGTCTGCAGTGTCACGGGTCACTAGGAGTCTAGGCTCAGGCTGACCTTGGCTGTCTTCTGCCCAGGCAAGGAGCCTAATCCTTCAAAGGAAATGAGGACACGTGGTCACTGGCCGACATCCTTTCTTTCATCCACACAGCGGTCTGTACGAGGGTAAAGAGGCCAGGTAGGACAGGTGAAGGCTGAGTGCGGGGCCTAAGGCTTCTTTCTCAATCACCACGGAGACAGCCACCGGAAGGCTGGGCGGAACTTCTGACGGGGACGGGTCACAAACTCTGAGCCAATAGGAGAGGTCCGGCCTAACAGGCCAGTTAGGCAGAGGCCTCCATTTTACCCATGGACACACAACGGCCCCTTCTGTCCTTGGCCACAAAATCGAGGGCACCCAGGGAATAACGTCACAGCAGGCAACCCCTGATGTGGACAGGTTCGACATACTGGGACAGCAGGCAGGTACCTCTTGTCCACTTACGCTGGGATATCAGTAGGCAAGGCGCCCTTCCTCAGCATCTATGGCCCCTCTCTGTATGTGTTCATTCAGAGAAATCTCTCCGTTCTACCCCTGAGACAAATCACAGCTATGAGGGGCCTGAGAGAGAGCCTGGAGAGGAAACAGGGGAGGCTTCTGGCTGTACCGCGTCCCCGTGGGTAGAGAACAGCAGTTAGTCTCTCTGGAAGGTCTTAGCTTCTGTTGCTTGACATGGGCAATACGGGAGGGGCGGATTCTGGCCAGGTGGAGCTTGTGGGCAGATGCAACCTCTGGGGGAAGAATAATTCCGCTGCTGCTTTGTATGCTGTAAACCTCCCCACGCCAGGTGGGATGGGCAGAGAACATTGACCCACAACTGCCAGGGGCCTTTCCTGGGACTGAAGATCCCAACCTGGTCTCAACCTTGTCGCCTTCTCAGCACATACCTTTCCTGCACACATAATCCTGCCTTTCTCCGTCACTGCCTGATTCTACTAGGAAAAAAACATGCTGCCCAAAAAGGCCCATGTCAGGGAAATCGAGGAGACACTGCCGTTTTCCCAATTTTTTCTGTCTACATATCCCCGCCTCCGGTGGAAGGCTGCGTATGTGGCCGGGCAGCCAAGGCAAGGCCGAAATCCTGGCATCCTGGGCCCCAGCAATCCAATGGTTTACGGACGTGGGGACCCGGATGACATGTTTCCCACATACAGGAGGAATCCTTGGGCCCTTCACTGGCTCGCCCTTCAGCTCGGCCACGTCCACTACTGGCCCTGGCCTTTGGCCGGTGCCCCATTTAACGTGTGCTCCGGAGCGATGTTTCTCCACCCATCGCTATCATTCTGTCACCAGGGGATATGTGAGAGTGGGAGTCACCATTTGTCACTGGCAGCAGTGTCACAAGTCACTAGACTTCCAGGTACCAGCTGGCCTAGGCTGCCTTCTGCCCCAGGCAAGGTCCCGAATCCTTTATCCCAGATGCTGACACCTGGGCGCTGGCGGATATTCATTTTTAGCAACACAGAGGTCTGAGTGAGGGTCAGCAGGCCAGCTAGGTGAAGTCAAGGCCAGGTGGGCGGGACTAAGGCTCCTTTGCCATCACCATGGAGACAGTCCCACCACCGGAACAGTGGGCGGAGCTTATGATGGGCCTGGTGACAAGACTGAGCCAATGGCAGAGATCTGGCCCGCCAGGCAGATGACACAGGGCCCTCCATTATGACCTATGACACCTAGTGGCCACAGGATTTGAGCACACCCTGGGAAAGCCTACGCAGGCACAGGGGAGCTTCTGGTTCCGACTGGTTCAGGGCATTGCTACAACAGGCCAGGTACCTCTTTCCCACTTTCCAGAGGATATCAGTACGCAATGCCACCCCACTCAGCATCTCTTGCCTCTCTCTGTCTCTCTCTGGATGTGTTCGCTCTCTGAAATCTCTCCCTTCTCCCCCTGAGTCACTTCACAGCTTGGAGTGCCTGACAGGGTGCCTAGAGACGAAAGAGCAAAGGGGGAAGGCCTCTGGCTCTACTGGTTGCCCACGGGCAGACAAGATCTGCTGGTCTACCTGCAAGGTCTAGAGAGTGGTGATTGACCGGGGATCTACATCACGGGCCGACCCTGGCCAGGTGAAGCTTGCTGACATGTGGCAGCCTCTCCGGAGACTACTAATTCCGCTGGTCACATTGTATGCAAATACCCAGCTGAGAGCACAGGGCAGAAAACATTGACACATACCTGCCAGAGGCCTATTCTGGGTCTGAAGAGTCCACCCTGGTCTCCAGCGACTCAGCATCTCAGCACACACTTTGCCTGCACACATGGAATCCGCCTCTCTCCACAAATGCCTTCTCCTGCGAGGAAACACAGGATGTCACTCAGCCAAAGGAGAGCACAGGCAAAGTCAACTGAAGCCCGCCTTTTCACGATTTTGCCCTGTGCTGGTCCACAGGCTCCGGGGCACACTGCGTGTGCGTCACTTCTCCGAAGACAAGGCCGAAATTCGGGCATCCAGGGCCCTAGCAGTCCAGAGTCTGCGGATGGCGGCATATGGATCACCTCTTTGCCACGTACAGGAGGGAGGCCTGGGCCCTAGCCTGGCCCCGCTAGAGCTCCACGACCTCAGCTATTTTCCCTGACCTTTGGCCCGTGCCCCCGTGAGTGTGTGATTTCTAGTTCCACTTCTCCTCCGACCACTCTCAATCCGCCACCTGCGGATACCTCAGCGTGGACGTGAACATCTATCACTCTCTGCAGTGTCACGGGTCACTAGGAGTCTAGGCTCAGGCTGACCTTGGCTGTCTTCTGCCCAGGCAAGGAGCCTAATCCTTCAAAGGAAATGAGGACACGTGGTCACTGGCCGACATCCTTTCTTTCATCCACACAGCGGTCTGAACGAGGGTAAAGAGGCCAGGTAGGACAGGTGAAGGCTGAGTGCGGGGCCTAAGGCTTCTTTCTCAATCACCACGGAGACAGCCACCGGAAGGCTGGGCGGAACTTCTGACGGGGACGGGTCACAAACTCTGAGCCAATAGGAGAGGTCCGGCCTAACAGGCCAGTTAGGCAGAGGCCTCCATTTTACCCATGGACACACAACGGCCCCTTCTGTCCTTGGCCACAAAATCGAGGGCACCCAGGGAATAACTTCACAGCAGGCAACCCCTGATGTGGACAGGTTCGACATACTGGGACAGCAGGCAGGTACCTCTTGTCCACTTACGCTGGGATATCAGTAGGCAAGGCGCCCTTCCTCAGCATCTATGGCCCCTCTCTGTATGTGTTCATTCAGAGAAATCTCTCCGTTCTACCCCTGAGACAAATCACAGCTATGAGGGGCCTGAGAGAGAGCCTGGAGAGGAAACAGGGGAGGCTTCTGGCTGTACCGCGTCCCCGTGGGTAGAGAACAGCAGTTAGTCTCTCTGGAAGGTCTTAGCTTCTGTTGCTTGACATGGGCAATACGGGAGGGGCGGACCCTGGCCAGGTGGAGCTTGTGGGCAGACGCAACCTCTGGGGGAAGAATAATTCCGCTGCTGCTTTGTATGCTGTAAACCTCCCCACGCCAGGTGGGATGGGCAGAGAACATTGACCCACAACTGCCAGGGGCCTTTCCTGGGACTGAAGATCCCAACCTGGTCTCAACCTTGTCGCCTTCTCAGCACATACCTTTCCTGCACACATAATCCTGCCTTTCTCCGTCACTGCCTGATCCTACTAGGAAAAAAGCATGCCGCCCAAAAAGGCCCATGTCAGGGAAATCGAGGAGACACTGCCGTTTTCCCAATTTTTGCTGTCTACATATCCCCGCCTCCGGTGGAAGGCTGCGTATGTGGCCGGGCAGCCAAGGCAAGGCCGAAATCCTGGCATCCTGGGCCCCAGCAATCCAATGGTTTACGGACGTGGGGACCCGGATGACATGTTTCCCACATACAGGAGGAATCCTTGGGCCCTTCACTGGCTCGCCCTTCAGCTCGGCCACGTCCACTACTGGCCCTGGCCTTTGGCCGGTGCCCCATTTAACGTGTGCTCCGGAGCGATGTTTCTCCACCCATCGCTATCATTCTGCCACCAGGGGATATGTGAGAGTGGGAGTCACCATTTGTCACTGGCAGCAGTGTCACAAGTCACTAGACTTCCAGGTACCAGCTGGCCTAGGCTGCCTTCTGCCCCAGGCAAGGTCCCGAATCCTTTATCCCAGATGCTGACACCTGGGCGCTGGCGGATATTCATTTTTAGCAACACAGAGGTCTGAGTGAGGGTCAGCAGGCCAGCTAGGTGAAGTCAAGGCCAGGTGGGCGGGACTAAGGCTCCTTTGCCATCACCATGGAGACAGTCCCACCACCGGAACAGTGGGCGGAGCTTATGATGGGCCTGGTGACAAGACTGAGCCAATGGCAGAGATCTGGCCCGCCAGGCAGATGACACAGGGCCCTCCATTATGACCTATGACACCTAGTGGCCACAGGATTTGAGCACACCCTGGGAAAGCCTACGCAGGCACAGGGGAGCTTCTGGTTCCGACTGGTTCAGGGCATTGCTACAACAGGCCAGGTACCTCTTTCCCACTTTCCAGAGGATATCAGTACGCAATGCCACCCCACTCAGCATCTCTTGCCTCTCTCTGTCTCTCTCTGGATGTGTTCGCTCTCTGAAATCTCTTCCTTCTCCCCCTGAGTCACTTCACAGCTTGGAGTGCCTGACAGGGTGCCTAGAGACGAAAGAGCAAAGGGGGAAGGCCTCTGGCTCTACTGGTTGCCCACGGGCAGACAAGATCTGCTGGTCTACCTGCAAGGTCTAGAGAGTGGTGATTGACCGGGGATCTACATCACGGGCCGACCCTGGCCAGGTGAAGCTTGCTGACATGTGGCAGCCTCTCCGGAGACTACTAATTCCGCTGGTCACATTGTATGCAAATACCCAGCTGAGAGCACAGGGCAGAAAACATTGACACATACCTGCCAGAGGCCTATTCTGGGTCTGAAGAGTCCACCCTGGTCTCCAGCGACTCAGCATCTCAGCACACACTTTGCCTGCACACATGGAATCCGCCTCTCTCCACAAATGCCTTCTCCTGCGAGGAAACACAGGATGTCACTCAGCCAAAGGAGAGCACAGGCAAAGTCAACTGAAGCCCGCCTTTTCACGATTTTGCCCTGTGCTGGTCCACAGGCTCCGGGGCACACTGCGTGTGCGTCACTTCTCCGAAGACAAGGCCGAAATTCGGGCATCCAGGGCCCTAGCAGTCCAGAGTCTGCGGATGGCGGCATATGGATCACCTCTTTGCCACGTACAGGAGGGAGGCCTGGGCCCTAGCCTGGCCCCGCTAGAGCTCCACGACCTCAGCTATTTTCCCTGACCTTTGGCCCGTGCCCCCGTGAGTGTGTGATTTCTAGTTCCACTTCTCCTCCGACCACTCTCAATCCGCCACCTGCGGATACCTCAGCGTGGACGTGAACATCTATCACTCTCTGCAGTGTCACGGGTCACTAGGAGTCTAGGCTCAGGCTGACCTTGGCTGTCTTCTGCCCAGGCAAGGAGCCTAATCCTTCAAAGGAAATGAGGACACGTGGTCACTGGCCGACATCCTTTCTTTCATCCACACAGCGGTCTGAACGAGGGTAAAGAGGCCAGGTAGGACAGGTGAAGGCTGAGTGCGGGGCCTAAGGCTTCTTTCTCAATCACCACGGAGACAGCCACCGGAAGGCTGGGCGGAACTTCTGACGGGGACGGGTCACAAACTCTGAGCCAATAGGAGAGGTCCGGCCTAACAGGCCAGTTAGGCAGAGGCCTCCATTTTACCCATGGACACACAACGGCCCCTTCTGTCCTTGGCCACAAAATCGAGGGCACCCAGGGAATAACTTCACAGCAGGCAACCCCTGATGTGGACAGGTTCGACATACTGGGACAGCAGGCAGGTACCTCTTGTCCACTTACGCTGGGATATCAGTAGGCAAGGCGCCCTTCCTCAGCATCTATGGCCCCTCTCTGTATGTGTTCATTCAGAGAAATCTCTCCGTTCTACCCCTGAGACAAATCACAGCTATGAGGGGCCTGAGAGAGAGCCTGGAGAGGAAACAGGGGAGGCTTCTGGCTGTACCGCGTCCCCGTGGGTAGAGAACAGCAGTTAGTCTCTCTGGAAGGTCTTAGCTTCTGTTGCTTGACATGGGCAATACGGGAGGGGCGGACCCTGGCCAGGTGGAGCTTGTGGGCAGACGCAACCTCTGGGGGAAGAATAATTCCGCTGCTGCTTTGTATGCTGTAAACCTCCCCACGCCAGGTGGGATGGGCAGAGAACATTGACCCACAACTGCCAGGGGCCTTTCCTGGGACTGAAGATCCCAACCTGGTCTCAACCTTGTCGCCTTCTCAGCACATACCTTTCCTGCACACATAATCCTGCCTTTCTCCGTCACTGCCTGATCCTACTAGGAAAAAAGCATGCCGCCCAAAAAGGCCCATGTCAGGGAAATCGAGGAGACACTGCCGTTTTCCCAATTTTTGCTGTCTACATATCCCCGCCTCCGGTGGAAGGCTGCGTATGTGGCCGGGCAGCCAAGGCAAGGCCGAAATCCTGGCATCCTGGGCCCCAGCAATCCAATGGTTTACGGACGTGGGGACCCGGATGACATGTTTCCCACATACAGGAGGAATCCTTGGGCCCTTCACTGGCTCGCCCTTCAGCTCGGCCACGTCCACTACTGGCCCTGGCCTTTGGCCGGTGCCCCATTTAACGTGTGCTCCGGAGCGATGTTTCTCCACCCATCGCTATCATTCTGCCACCAGGGGATATGTGAGAGTGGGAGTCACCATTTGTCACTGGCAGCAGTGTCACAAGTCACTAGACTTCCAGGTACCAGCTGGCCTAGGCTGCCTTCTGCCCCAGGCAAGGTCCCGAATCCTTTATCCCAGATGCTGACACCTGGGCGCTGGCGGATATTCATTTTTAGCAACACAGAGGTCTGAGTGAGGGTCAGCAGGCCAGCTAGGTGAAGTCAAGGCCAGGTGGGCGGGACTAAGGCTCCTTTGCCATCACCATGGAGACAGTCCCACCACCGGAACAGTGGGCGGAGCTTATGATGGGCCTGGTGACAAGACTGAGCCAATGGCAGAGATCTGGCCCGCCAGGCAGATGACACAGGGCCCTCCATTATGACCTATGACACCTAGTGGCCACAGGATTTGAGCACACCCTGGGAAAGCCTACGCAGGCACAGGGGAGCTTCTGGTTCCGACTGGTTCAGGGCATTGCTACAACAGGCCAGGTACCTCTTTCCCACTTTCCAGAGGATATCAGTACGCAATGCCACCCCACTCAGCATCTCTTGCCTCTCTCTGTCTCTCTCTGGATGTGTTCGCTCTCTGAAATCTCTTCCTTCTCCCCCTGAGTCACTTCACAGCTTGGAGTGCCTGACAGGGTGCCTAGAGACGAAAGAGCAAAGGGGGAAGGCCTCTGGCTCTACTGGTTGCCCACGGGCAGACAAGATCTGCTGGTCTACCTGCAAGGTCTAGAGAGTGGTGATTGACCGGGGATCTACATCACGGGCCGACCCTGGCCAGGTGAAGCTTGCTGACATGTGGCAGCCTCTCCGGAGACTACTAATTCCGCTGGTCACATTGTATGCAAATACCCAGCTGAGAGCACAGGGCAGAAAACATTGACACATACCTGCCAGAGGCCTATTCTGGGTCTGAAGAGTCCACCCTGGTCTCCAGCGACTCAGCATCTCAGCACACACTTTGCCTGCACACATGGAATCCGCCTCTCTCCACAAATGCCTTCTCCTGCGAGGAAACACAGGATGTCACTCAGCCAAAGGAGAGCACAGGCAAAGTCAACTGAAGCCCGCCTTTTCACGATTTTGCCCTGTGCTGGTCCACAGGCTCCGGGGCACACTGCGTGTGCGTCACTTCTCCGAAGACAAGGCCGAAATTCGGGCATCCAGGGCCCTAGCAGTCCAGAGTCTGCGGATGGCGGCATATGGATCACCTCTTTGCCACGTACAGGAGGGAGGCCTGGGCCCAACAGGGCCCCGCTAGAGCTCCACGACCTCAGCTATTTTCCCTGACCTTTGGCCCGTGCCCCCGTGAGTGTGTGATTTCTAGTTCCACTTCTCCTCCGACCACTCTCAATCCGCCACCTGCGGATACCTCAGCGTGGACGTGAACATCTATCACTCTCTGCAGTGTCACGGGTCACTAGGAGTCTAGGCTCAGGCTGACCTTGGCTGTCTTCTGCCCAGGCAAGGAGCCTAATCCTTCAAAGGAAATGAGGACACGTGGTCACTGGCCGACATCCTTTCTTTCATCCACACAGCGGTCTGAACGAGGGTAAAGAGGCCAGGTAGGACAGGTGAAGGCTGAGTGCGGGGCCTAAGGCTTCTTTCTCAATCACCACGGAGACAGCCACCGGAAGGCTGGGCGGAACTTCTGACGGGGACGGGTCACAAACTCTGAGCCAATAGGAGAGGTCCGGCCTAACAGGCCAGTTAGGCAGAGGCCTCCATTTTACCCATGGACACACAACGGCCCCTTCTGTCCTTGGCCACAAAATCGAGGGCACCCAGGGAATAACTTCACAGCAGGCAACCCCTGATGTGGACAGGTTCGACATGCTGGGACAGCAGGCAGGTACCTCTTGTCCACTTACGCTGGGATATCAGTAGGCAAGGCGCCCTTCCTCAGCATCTATGGCCCCTCTCTGTATGTGTTCATTCAGAGAAATCTCTCCGTTCTACCCCTGAGACAAATCACAGCTATGAGGGGCCTGAGAGAGAGCCTGGAGAGGAAACAGGGGAGGCTTCTGGCTGTACCGCGTCCCCGTGGGTAGAGAACAGCAGTTAGTCTCTCTGGAAGGTCTTAGCTTCTGTTGCTTGACATGGGCAATACGGGAGGGGCGGACCCTGGCCAGGTGGAGCTTGTGGGCAGACGCAACCTCTGGGGGAAGAATAATTCCGCTGCTGCTTTGTATGCTGTAAACCTCCCCACGCCAGGTGGGATGGGCAGAGAACATTGACCCACAACTGCCAGGGGCCTTTCCTGGGACTGAAGATCCCAACCTGGTCTCAACCTTGTCGCCTTCTCAGCACATACCTTTCCTGCACACATAATCCTGCCTTTCTCCGTCACTGCCTGATCCTACTAGGAAAAAAGCATGCCGCCCAAAAAGGCCCATGTCAGGGAAATCGAGGAGACACTGCCGTTTTCCCAATTTTTGCTGTCTACATATCCCCGCCTCCGGTGGAAGGCTGCGTATGTGGCCGGGCAGCCAAGGCAAGGCCGAAATCCTGGCATCCTGGGCCCCAGCAATCCAATGGTTTACGGACGTGGGGACCCGGATGACATGTTTCCCACATACAGGAGGAATCCTTGGGCCCTTCACTGGCTCGCCCTTCAGCTCGGCCACGTCCACTACTGGCCCTGGCCTTTGGCCGGTGCCCCATTTAACGTGTGCTCCGGAGCGATGTTTCTCCACCCATCGCTATCATTCTGCCACCAGGGGATATGTGAGAGTGGGAGTCACCATTTGTCACTGGCAGCAGTGTCACAAGTCACTAGACTTCCAGGTACCAGCTGGCCTAGGCTGCCTTCTGCCCCAGGCAAGGTCCCGAATCCTTTATCCCAGATGCTGACACCTGGGCGCTGGCGGATATTCATTTTTAGCAACACAGAGGTCTGAGTGAGGGTCAGCAGGCCAGCTAGGTGAAGTCAAGGCCAGGTGGGCGGGACTAAGGCTCCTTTGCCATCACCATGGAGACAGTCCCACCACCGGAACAGTGGGCGGAGCTTATGATGGGCCTGGTGACAAGACTGAGCCAATGGCAGAGATCTGGCCCGCCAGGCAGATGACACAGGGCCCTCCATTATGACCTATGACACCTAGTGGCCACAGGATTTGAGCACACCCTGGGAAAGCCTACGCAGGCACAGGGGAGCTTCTGGTTCCGACTGGTTCAGGGCATTGCTACAACAGGCCAGGTACCTCTTTCCCACTTTCCAGAGGATATCAGTACGCAATGCCACCCCACTCAGCATCTCTTGCCTCTCTCTGTCTCTCTCTGGATGTGTTCGCTCTCTGAAATCTCTTCCTTCTCCCCCTGAGTCACTTCACAGCTTGGAGTGCCTGACAGGGTGCCTAGAGACGAAAGAGCAAAGGGGGAAGGCCTCTGGCTCTACTGGTTGCCCACGGGCAGACAAGATCTGCTGGTCTACCTGCAAGGTCTAGAGAGTGGTGATTGACCGGGGATCTACATCACGGGCCGACCCTGGCCAGGTGAAGCTTGCTGACATGTGGCAGCCTCTCCGGAGACTACTAATTCCGCTGGTCACATTGTATGCAAATACCCAGCTGAGAGCACAGGGCAGAAAACATTGACACATACCTGCCAGAGGCCTATTCTGGGTCTGAAGAGTCCACCCTGGTCTCCAGCGACTCAGCATCTCAGCACACACTTTGCCTGCACACATGGAATCCGCCTCTCTCCACAAATGCCTTCTCCTGCGAGGAAACACAGGATGTCACTCAGCCAAAGGAGAGCACAGGCAAAGTCAACTGAAGCCCGCCTTTTCACGATTTTGCCCTGTGCTGGTCCACAGGCTCCGGGGCACACTGCGTGTGCGTCACTTCTCCGAAGACAAGGCCGAAATTCGGGCATCCAGGGCCCTAGCAGTCCAGAGTCTGCGGATGGCGGCATATGGATCACCTCTTTGCCACGTACAGGAGGGAGGCCTGGGCCCAACAGGGCCCCGCTAGAGCTCCACGACCTCAGCTATTTTCCCTGACCTTTGGCCCGTGCCCCCGTGAGTGTGTGATTTCTAGTTCCACTTCTCCTCCGACCACTCTCAATCCGCCACCTGCGGATACCTCAGCGTGGACGTGAACATCTATCACTCTCTGCAGTGTCACGGGTCACTAGGAGTCTAGGCTCAGGCTGACCTTGGCTGTCTTCTGCCCAGGCAAGGAGCCTAATCCTTCAAAGGAAATGAGGACACGTGGTCACTGGCCGACATCCTTTCTTTCATCCACACAGCGGTCTGAACGAGGGTAAAGAGGCCAGGTAGGACAGGTGAAGGCTGAGTGCGGGGCCTAAGGCTTCTTTCTCAATCACCACGGAGACAGCCACCGGAAGGCTGGGCGGAACTTCTGACGGGGACGGGTCACAAACTCTGAGCCAATAGGAGAGGTCCGGCCTAACAGGCCAGTTAGGCAGAGGCCTCCATTTTACCCATGGACACACAACGGCCCCTTCTGTCCTTGGCCACAAAATCGAGGGCACCCAGGGAATAACTTCACAGCAGGCAACCCCTGATGTGGACAGGTTCGACATACTGGGACAGCAGGCAGGTACCTCTTGTCCACTTACGCTGGGATATCAGTAGGCAAGGCGCCCTTCCTCAGCATCTATGGCCCCTCTCTGTATGTGTTCATTCAGAGAAATCTCTCCGTTCTACCCCTGAGACAAATCACAGCTATGAGGGGCCTGAGAGAGAGCCTGGAGAGGAAACAGGGGAGGCTTCTGGCTGTACCGCGTCCCCGTGGGTAGAGAACAGCAGTTAGTCTCTCTGGAAGGTCTTAGCTTCTGTTGCTTGACATGGGCAATACGGGAGGGGCGGACCCTGGCCAGGTGGAGCTTGTGGGCAGACGCAACCTCTGGGGGAAGAATAATTCCGCTGCTGCTTTGTATGCTGTAAACCTCCCCACGCCAGGTGGGATGGGCAGAGAACATTGACCCACAACTGCCAGGGGCCTTTCCTGGGACTGAAGATCCCAACCTGGTCTCAACCTTGTCGCCTTCTCAGCACATACCTTTCCTGCACACATAATCCTGCCTTTCTCCGTCACTGCCTGATCCTACTAGGAAAAAAGCATGCCGCCCAAAAAGGCCCATGTCAGGGAAATCGAGGAGACACTGCCGTTTTCCCAATTTTTGCTGTCTACATATCCCCGCCTCCGGTGGAAGGCTGCGTATGTGGCCGGGCAGCCAAGGCAAGGCCGAAATCCTGGCATCCTGGGCCCCAGCAATCCAATGGTTTACGGACGTGGGGACCCGGATGACATGTTTCCCACATACAGGAGGAATCCTTGGGCCCTTCACTGGCTCGCCCTTCAGCTCGGCCACGTCCACTACTGGCCCTGGCCTTTGGCCGGTGCCCCATTTAACGTGTGCTCCGGAGCGATGTTTCTCCACCCATCGCTATCATTCTGCCACCAGGGGATATGTGAGAGTGGGAGTCACCATTTGTCACTGGCAGCAGTGTCACAAGTCACTAGACTTCCAGGTACCAGCTGGCCTAGGCTGCCTTCTGCCCCAGGCAAGGTCCCGAATCCTTTATCCCAGATGCTGACACCTGGGCGCTGGCGGATATTCATTTTTAGCAACACAGAGGTCTGAGTGAGGGTCAGCAGGCCAGCTAGGTGAAGTCAAGGCCAGGTGGGCGGGACTAAGGCTCCTTTGCCATCACCATGGAGACAGTCCCACCACCGGAACAGTGGGCGGAGCTTATGATGGGCCTGGTGACAAGACTGAGCCAATGGCAGAGATCTGGCCCGCCAGGCAGATGACACAGGGCCCTCCATTATGACCTATGACACCTAGTGGCCACAGGATTTGAGCACACCCTGGGAAAGCCTACGCAGGCACAGGGGAGCTTCTGGTTCCGACTGGTTCAGGGCATTGCTACAACAGGCCAGGTACCTCTTTCCCACTTTCCAGAGGATATCAGTACGCAATGCCACCCCACTCAGCATCTCTTGCCTCTCTCTGTCTCTCTCTGGATGTGTTCGCTCTCTGAAATCTCTTCCTTCTCCCCCTGAGTCACTTCACAGCTTGGAGTGCCTGACAGGGTGCCTAGAGACGAAAGAGCAAAGGGGGAAGGCCTCTGGCTCTACTGGTTGCCCACGGGCAGACAAGATCTGCTGGTCTACCTGCAAGGTCTAGAGAGTGGTGATTGACCGGGGATCTACATCACGGGCCGACCCTGGCCAGGTGAAGCTTGCTGACATGTGGCAGCCTCTCCGGAGACTACTAATTCCGCTGGTCACATTGTATGCAAATACCCAGCTGAGAGCACAGGGCAGAAAACATTGACACATACCTGCCAGAGGCCTATTCTGGGTCTGAAGAGTCCACCCTGGTCTCCAGCGACTCAGCATCTCAGCACACACTTTGCCTGCACACATGGAATCCGCCTCTCTCCACAAATGCCTTCTCCTGCGAGGAAACACAGGATGTCACTCAGCCAAAGGAGAGCACAGGCAAAGTCAACTGAAGCCCGCCTTTTCACGATTTTGCTCTGTGCTGGTCCACAGGCTCCGGGGCACACTGCGTGTGCGTCACTTCTCCGAAGACAAGGCCGAAATTCGGGCATCCAGGGCCCTAGCAGTCCAGAGTCTGCGGATGGCGGCATATGGATCACCTCTTTGCCACGTACAGGAGGGAGGCCTGGGCCCTAGCCTGGCCCCGCTAGAGCTCCACGACCTCAGCTATTTTCCCTGAACTTTGGCCCGTGCCCCCGTGAGTGTGTGATTTCTAGTTCCACTTCTCCTCCGACCACTCTCAGTCCGCCACCTGCGGATACCTCAGCGTGGACGTGAACATCTATCACTGTCTGCAGTGTCACAGGTCACTAGGAGTCTAGGCTCAGGCTGACCTTGGCTGTCTTCTGCCCAGGCAAGGAGCCTAATCCTTCAAAGGAAATGAGGACACGTGGTCACTGGCCGACATCCTTTCTTTCATCCACACAGCGGTCTGTACGAGGGTAAAGAGGCCAGGTAGGACAGGTGAAGGCTGAGTGCGGGGCCTAAGGCTTCTTTCTCAATCACCACGGAGACAGCCACCGGAAGGCTGGGCGGAACTTCTGACGGGGACGGGTCACAAACTCTGAGCCAATAGGAGAGGTCCGGCCTAACAGGCCAGTTAGGCAGAGGCCTCCATTTTACCCATGGACACACAACGGCCCCTTCTGTCCTTGGCCACAAAATCGAGGGCACCCAGGGAATAACTTCACAGCAGGCAACCCCTGATGTGGACAGGTTCGACATACTGGGACAGCAGGCAGGTACCTCTTGTCCACTTACGCTGGGATATCAGTAGGCAAGGCGCCCTTCCTCAGCATCTATGGCCCCTCTCTGTATGTGTTCATTCAGAGAAATCTCTCCGTTCTACCCCTGAGACAAATCACAGCTATGAGGGGCCTGAGAGAGAGCCTGGAGAGGAAACAGGGGAGGCTTCTGGCTGTACCGCGTCCCCGTGGGTAGAGAACAGCAGTTAGTCTCTCTGGAAGGTCTTAGCTTCTGTTGCTTGACATGGGCAATACGGGAGGGGCGGACCCTGGCCAGGTGGAGCTTGTGGGCAGACGCAACCTCTGGGGGAAGAATAATTCCGCTGCTGCTTTGTATGCTGTAAACCTCCCCACGCCAGGTGGGATGGGCAGAGAACATTGACCCACAACTGCCAGGGGCCTTTCCTGGGACTGAAGATCCCAACCTGGTCTCAACCTTGTCGCCTTCTCAGCACATACCTTTCCTGCACACATAATCCTGCCTTTCTCCGTCACTGCCTGATCCTACTAGGAAAAAAGCATGCCGCCCAAAAAGGCCCATGTCAGGGAAATCGAGGAGACACTGCCGTTTTCCCAATTTTTGCTGTCTACATATCCCCGCCTCCGGTGGAAGGCTGCATATGTGGCCGGGCAGCCAAGGCAAGGCCGAAATCCCGGCATCCTGGGCCCCAGCAATCCAATGGTTTACGGACGTGGGGACCCGGATGACATGTTTCCCACATACAGGAGGAATCCTTGGGCCCTTCACTGGCTCGCCCTTCAGCTCGGCCACGTCCGCTACTGGCCCTGGCCTTTGGCCGGTGCCCCATTTAACGTGTGCTCCGGAGCGATGTTTCTCCACCCATCGCTATCATTCTGCCACCAAGGGATATGTGAGAGTGGGAGTCACCATTTGTCACTGGCAGCAGTGTCACAAGTCACTAGACTTCCAGGTACCAGCTGGCCTAGGCTGCCTTCTGCCCCAGGCAAGGTCCCGAATCCTTTACCCCAGATGCTGACACCTGGGCGCTGGCGGATATTCATTTTTAGCAATACAGAGGTCTGAGTGAGGGTCAGCAGGCCAGCTAGGTGAAGTCAAGGCCAGGTGGGCGGGACTAAGGCTCCTTTGCCATCACCATGGAGACAGTCCCACCACCGGAACAGTGGGCGGAGCTTATGATGGGCCTGGTGACAAGACTGAGCCAATGGCAGAGATCTGGCCCGCCAGGCAGATGACACAGGGCCCTCCATTAAGACCTATGACACCTAGTGGCCACAGGATTTGAGCACACCCTGGGAAAGCCTACGCAGGCACAGGGGAGCTTCTGGTTCCGACTGGTTCAGGGCATTGCTACAACAGGCCAGGTACCTCTTTCCCACTTTCCAGAGGATATCAGTACGCAATGCCACCCCACTCAGCATCTCTTGCCTCTCTCTGTCTCTCTCTGGATGTGTTCGCTCTCTGAAATCTCTTCCTTCTCCCCCTGAGTCACTTCACAGCTTGGAGTGCCTGACAGGGTGCCTAGAGACGAAAGAGCAAAGGGGGAAGGCCTCTGGCTCTACTGGTTGCCCACGGGCAGACAAGATCTGCTGGTCTATCTGCAAGGTCTAGAGAGTGGTGATTGACCGGGGATCTACATCACGGGCCGACCCTGGCCAGGTGAAGCTTGCTGACATGTGGCAGCCTCTCCGGAGACTACTAATTCCGCTGGTCACATTGTATGCAAATACCCAGCTGAGAGCACAGGGCAGAAAACATTGACACATACCTGCCAGAGGCCTATTCTGGGTCTGAAGAGTCCACCCTGGTCTCCAGCGACTCAGCATCTCAGCACACACTTTGCCTGCACACATGGAGTCCGCCTCTCTCCACAAATGCCTTCTCCTGCGAGGAAACACAGGATGTCACTCAGCCAAAGGAGAGCACAGGCAAAGTCAACTGAAGCCCGCCTTTTCACGATTTTGCCCTGTGCTGGTCCACAGGCTCCGGGGCACACTGCGTGTGCGTCACTTCTCCGAAGACAAGGCCGAAATTCGGGCATCCAGAGCCCTAGCAGTCCAGAGTCTGCGGATGGCGGCATATGGATCACCTCTTTGCCACGTACAGGAGGGAGGCCTGGGCCCTAGCCTGGCCCCGCTAGAGCTCCACGACCTCAGCTATTTTCCCTGACCTTTGGCCCGTGCCCCCGTGAGTGTGTGATTTCTAGTTCCACTTCTCCTCCGACCACTCTCAATCCGCCACCTGCGGATACCTCAGCGTGGACGTGAACATCTATCACTGTCTGCAGTGTCACGGGTCACTAGGAGTCTAGGCTCAGGCTGACCTTGGCTGTCTTCTGCCCAGGCAAGGAGCCTAATCCTTCAAAGGAAATGAGGACACGTGGTCACTGGCCGACATCCTTTCTTTCATCCACACAGCGGTCTGTACGAGGGTAAAGAGGCCAGGTAGGACAGGTGAAGGCTGAGTGCGGGGCCTAAGGCTTCTTTCTCAATCACCACGGAGACAGCCACCGGAAGGCTGGGCGGAACTTCTGACGGGGACGGGTCACAAACTCTGAGCCAATAGGAGAGGTCCGGCCTAACAGGCCAGTTAGGCAGAGGCCTCCATTTTACCCATGGACACACAACGGCCCCTTCTGTCCTTGGCCACAAAATCGAGGGCACCCAGGGAATAACTTCACAGCAGGCAACCCCTGATGTGGACAGGTTCGACATACTGGGACAGCAGGCAGGTACCTCTTGTCCACTTACGCTGGGATATCAGTAGGCAAGGCGCCCTTCCTCAGCATCTATGGCCCCTCTCTGTATGTGTTCATTCAGAGAAATCTCTCCGTTCTACCCCTGAGACAAATCACAGCTATGAGGGGCCTGAGAGAGAGCCTGGAGAGGAAACAGGGGAGGCTTCTGGCTGTACCGCGTCCCCGTGGGTAGAGAACAGCAGTTAGTCTCTCTGGAAGGTCTTAGCTTCTGTTGCTTGACATGGGCAATACGGGAGGGGCGGACCCTGGCCAGGTGGAGCTTGTGGGCAGACGCGACCTCTGGGGGAAGAATAATTCCGCTGCTGCTTTGTATGCTGTAAACCTCCCCACGCCAGGTGGGATGGGCAGAGAACATTGACCCACAACTGCCAGGGGCCTTTCCTGGGACTGAAGATCCCAACCTGGTCTCAACCTTGTCGCCTTCTCAGCACATACCTTTCCTGCACACATAATCCTGCCTTTCTCCGTCACTGCCTGATCCTACTAGGAAAAAAGCATGCCGCCCAAAAAGGCCCATGTCAGGGAAATCGAGGAGACACTGCCGTTTTCCCAATTTTTGCTGTCTACATATCCCCGCCTCCGGTGGAAGGCTGCGTATGTGGCCGGGCAGCCAAGGCAAGGCCGAAATCCTGGCATCCTGGGCCCCAGCAATCCAATGGTTTACGGACGTGGGGACCCGGATGACATGTTTCCCACATACAGGAGGAATCCTTGGGCCCTTCACTGGCTCGCCCTTCAGCTCGGCCACGTCCGCTACTGGCCCTGGCCTTTGGCCGGTGCCCCATTTAACGTGTGCTCCGGAGCGATGTTTCTCCACCCATCGCTATCATTCTGCCACCAGGGGATATGTGAGAGTGGGAGTCACCATTTGTCACTGGCAGCAGTGTCACAAGTCACTAGACTTCCAGGTACCAGCTGGCCTAGGCTGCCTTCTGCCCCAGGCAAGGTCCCGAATCCTTTACCCCAGATGCTGACACCTGGGCGCTGGCGGATATTCATTTTTAGCAACACAGAGGTCTGAGTGAGGGTCAGCAGGCCAGCTAGGTGAAGTCAAGGCCAGGTGGGCGGGACTAAGGCTCCTTTGCCATCACCATGGAGACAGTCCCACCACCGGAACAGTGGGCGGAGCTTATGATGGGCCTGGTGACAAGACTGAGCCAATGGCAGAGATCTGGCCCGCCAGGCAGATGACACAGGGCCCTCCATTAAGACCTATGACACCTAGTGGCCACAGGATTTGAGCACACCCTGGGAAAGCCTACGCAGGCACAGGGGAGCTTCTGGTTCCGACTGGTTCAGGGCATTGCTACAACAGGCCAGGTACCTCTTTCCCACTTTCCAGAGGATATCAGTACGCAATGCCACCCCACTCAGCATCTCTTGCCTCTCTCTGTCTCTCTCTGGATGTGTTCGCTCTCTGAAATCTCTTCCTTCTCCCCCTGAGTCACTTCACAGCTTGGAGTGCCTGACAGGGTGCCTAGAGACGAAAGAGCAAAGGGGGAAGGCCTCTGGCTCTACTGGTTGCCCACGGGCAGACAAGATCTGCTGGTCTATCTGCAAGGTCTAGAGAGTGGTGATTGACCGGGGATCTACATCACGGGCCGACCCTGGCCAGGTGAAGCTTGCTGACATGTGGCAGCCTCTCCGGAGACTACTAATTCCGCTGGTCACATTGTATGCAAATACCCAGCTGAGAGCACAGGGCAGAAAACATTGACACATACCTGCCAGAGGCCTATTCTGGGTCTGAAGAGTCCACCCTGGTCTCCAGCGACTCAGCATCTCAGCACACGCTTTGCCTGCACACATGGAATCCGCCTCTCTCCACAAATGCCTTCTCCTGCTAGGAAACACAGGATGTCACTCAGCCAAAGGAGAGCACAGGCAAAGTCAACTGAAGCCCGCCTTTTCACGATTTTGCCCTGTGCTGGTCCACAGGCTCCGGGGCACACTGCGTGTGCGTCACTTCTCCGAAGACAAGGCCGAAATTCGGGCATCCAGAGCCCTAGCAGTCCAGAGTCTGCGGATGGCGGCATATGGATCACCTCTTTGCCACGTACAGGAGGGAGGCCTGGGCCCTAGCCTGGCCCCGCTAGAGCTCCACGACCTCAGCTATTTTCCCTGACCTTTGGCCCGTGCCCCCGTGAGTGTGTGATTTCTAGTTCCACTTCTCCTCCGACCACTCTCAATCCGCCACCTGCGGATACCTCAGCGTGGACGTGAACATCTATCACTCTCTGCAGTGTCACGGGTCACTAGGAGTCTAGGCTCAGGCTGACCTTGGCTGTCTTCTGCCCAGGCAAGGAGCCTAATCCTTCAAAGGAAATGAGGACACGTGGTCACTGGCCGACATCCTTTCTTTAATCCACACAGCGGTCTGTACGAGGGTAAAGAGGCCAGGTAGGACAGGTGAAGGCTGAGTGCGGGGCCTAAGGCTTCTTTCTCAATCACCACGGAGACAGCCACCGGAAGGCTGGGCGGAACTTCTGACGGGGACGGGTCACAAACTCTGAGCCAATAGGAGAGGTCCGGCCTAACAGGCCAGTTAGGCAGAGGCCTCCATTTTACCCATGGACACACAACGGCCCCTTCTGTCCTTGGCCACAAAATCGAGGGCACCCAGAGAATAACTTCACAGCAGGCAACCCCTGATGTGGACAGGTTCGACATACTGGGACAGCAGGCAGGTACCTCTTGTCCACTTACGCTGGGATATCAGTAGGCAAGGCGCCCTTCCTCAGCATCTATGGCCCCTCTCTGTATGTGTTCATTCAGAGAAATCTCTCCGTTCTACCCCTGAGACAAATCACAGCTATGAGGGGCCTGAGAGAGAGCCTGGAGAGGAAACAGGGGAGGCTTCTGGCTGTACCGCGTCCCTGTGGGTAGAGAACAGCAGTTAGTCTCTCTGGAAGGTCTTAGCTTCTGTTGCTTGACATGGGCAATACGGTAGGGGCGGACCCTGGCCAGGTGGAGCTTGTGGGCAGACGCAACCTCTGGGGGAAGAATAATTCCGCTGCTGCTTTGTATGCTGTAAACCTCCCCACGCCAGGTGGGATGGGCAGAGAACATTGACCCACAACTGCCAGGGGCCTTTCCTGGGACTGAAGATCCCAACCTGGTCTCAACCTTGTCGCCTTCTCAGCACATACCTTTCCTGCACACATAATCCTGCCTTTCTCCGTCACTGCCTGATCCTACTAGGAAAAAAGCATGCCGCCCAAAAAGGCCCATGTCAGGGAAATCGAGGAGACACTGCCGTTTTCCCAATTTTTGCTGTCTACATATCCCCGCCTCCGGTGGAAGGCTGCGTATGTGGCCGGGCAGCCAAGGCAAGGCCGAAATCCTGGCATCCTGGGCCCCAGCAATCCAATGGTTTACGGACGTGGGGACCCGGATGACATGTTTCCCACATACAGGAGGAATCCTTGGGCCCTTCACTGGCTCGCCCTTCAGCTCGGCCACGTCCACTACTGGCCCTGGCCTTTGGCCGGTGCCCCATTTAACGTGTGCTCCGGAGCGATGTTTCTCCACCCATCGCTATCATTCTGCCACCAGGGGATATGTGAGAGTGGGAGTCACCATTTGTCACTGGCAGCAGTGTCACAAGTCACTAGACTTCCAGGTACCAGCTGGCCTAGGCTGCCTTCTGCCCCAGGCAAGGTCCCGAATCCTTTATCCCAGATGCTGACACCTGGGCGCTGGCGGATATTCATTTTTAGCAACACAGAGGTCTGAGTGAGGGTCAGCAGGCCAGCTAGGTGAAGTCAAGGCCAGGTGGGCGGGACTAAGGCTCCTTTGCCATCACCATGGAGACAGTCCCACCACCGGAACAGTGGGCGGAGCTTATGATGGGCCTGGTGACAAGACTGAGCCAATGGCAGAGATCTGGCCCGCCAGGCAGATGACACAGGGCCCTCCATTATGACCTATGACACCTAGTGGCCACAGGATTTGAGCACACCCTGGGAAAGCCTACGCAGGCACAGGGGAGCTTCTGGTTCCGACTGGTTCAGGGCATTGCTACAACAGGCCAGGTACCTCTTTCCCACTTTCCAGAGGATATCAGTACGCAATGCCACCCCACTCAGCATCTCTTGCCTCTCTCTGTCTCTCTCTGGATGTGTTCGCTCTCTGAAATCTCTTCCTTCTCCCCCTGAGTCACTTCACAGCTTGGAGTGCCTGACAGGGTGCCTAGAGACGAAAGAGCAAAGGGGGAAGGCCTCTGGCTCTACTGGTTGCCCACGGGCAGACAAGATCTGCTGGTCTACCTGCAAGGTCTAGAGAGTGGTGATTGACCGGGGATCTACATCACGGGCCGACCCTGGCCAGGTGAAGCTTGCTGACATGTGGCAGCCTCTCCGGAGACTACTAATTCCGCTGGTCACATTGTATGCAAATACCCAGCTGAGAGCACAGGGCAGAAAACATTGACACATACCTGCCAGAGGCCTATTCTGGGTCTGAAGAGTCCACCCTGGTCTCCAGCGACTCAGCATCTCAGCACACACTTTGCCTGCACACATGGAATCCGCCTCTCTCCACAAATGCCTTCTCCTGCGAGGAAACACAGGATGTCACTCAGCCAAAGGAGAGCACAGGCAAAGTCAACTGAAGCCCGCCTTTTCACGATTTTGCTCTGTGCTGGTCCACAGGCTCCGGGGCACACTGCGTGTGCGTCACTTCTCCGAAGACAAGGCCGAAATTCGGGCATCCAGGGCCCTAGCAGTCCAGAGTCTGCGGATGGCGGCATATGGATCACCTCTTTGCCACGTACAGGAGGGAGGCCTGGGCCCTAGCCTGGCCCCGCTAGAGCTCCACGACCTCAGCTATTTTCCCTGACCTTTGGCCCGTGCCCCCGTGAGTGTGTGATTTCTAGTTCCACTTCTCCTCCGACCACTCTCAGTCCGCCACCTGCGGATACCTCAGCGTGGACGTGAACATCTATCACTGTCTGCAGTGTCACGGGTCACTAGGAGTCTAGGCTCAGGCTGACCTTGGCTGTCTTCTGCCCAGGCAAGGAGCCTAATCCTTCAAAGGAAATGAGGACACGTGGTCACTGGCCGACATCCTTTCTTTCATCCACACAGCGGTCTGTACGAGGGTAAAGAGGCCAGGTAGGACAGGTGAAGGCTGAGTGCGGGGCCTAAGGCTTCTTTCTCAATCACCACGGAGACAGCCACCGGAAGGCTGGGCGGAACTTCTGACGGGGACGGGTCACAAACTCTGAGCCAATAGGAGAGGTCCGGCCTAACAGGCCAGTTAGGCAGAGGCCTCCATTTTACCCATGGACACACAACGGCCCCTTCTGTCCTTGGCCACAAAATCGAGGGCACCCAGGGAATAACTTCACAGCAGGCAACCCCTGATGTGGACAGGTTCGACATACTGGGACAGCAGGCAGGTACCTCTTGTCCACTTACGCTGGGATATCAGTAGGCAAGGCGCCCTTCCTCAGCATCTATGGCCCCTCTCTGTATGTGTTCATTCAGAGAAATCTCTCCGTTCTACCCCTGAGACAAATCACAGCTATGAGGGGCCTGAGAGAGAGCCTGGAGAGGAAACAGGGGAGGCTTCTGGCTGTACCGCGTCCCCGTGGGTAGAGAACAGCAGTTAGTCTCTCTGGAAGGTCTTAGCTTCTGTTGCTTGACATGGGCAATACGGGAGGGGCGGACCCTGGCCAGGTGGAGCTTGTGGGCAGACGCGACCTCTGGGGGAAGAATAATTCCGCTGCTGCTTTGTATGCTGTAAACCTCCCCACGCCAGGTGGGATGGGCAGAGAACATTGACCCACAACTGCCAGGGGCCTTTCCTGGGACTGAAGATCCCAACCTGGTCTCAACCTTGTCGCCTTCTCAGCACATACCTTTCCTGCACACATAATCCTGCCTTTCTCCGTCACTGCCTGATCCTACTAGGAAAAAAGCATGCCGCCCAAAAAGGCCCATGTCAGGGAAATCGAGGAGACACTGCCGTTTTCCCAATTTTTGCTGTCTACATATCCCCGCCTCCGGTGGAAGGCTGCATATGTGGCCGGGCAGCCAAGGCAAGGCCGAAATCCCGGCATCCTGGGCCCCAGCAATCCAATGGTTTACGGACGTGGGGACCCGGATGACATGTTTCCCACATACAGGAGGAATCCTTGGGCCCTTCACTGGCTCGCCCTTCAGCTCGGCCACGTCCGCTACTGGCCCTGGCCTTTGGCCGGTGCCCCATTTAACGTGTGCTCCGGAGCGATGTTTCTCCACCCATCGCTATCATTCTGCCACCAAGGGATATGTGAGAGTGGGAGTCACCATTTGTCACTGGCAGCAGTGTCACAAGTCACTAGACTTCCAGGTACCAGCTGGCCTAGGCTGCCTTCTGCCCCAGGCAAGGTCCCGAATCCTTTACCCCAGATGCTGACACCTGGGCGCTGGCGGATATTCATTTTTAGCAATACAGAGGTCTGAGTGAGGGTCAGCAGGCCAGCTAGGTGAAGTCAAGGCCAGGTGGGCGGGACTAAGGCTCCTTTGCCATCACCATGGAGACAGTCCCACCACCGGAACAGTGGGCGGAGCTTATGATGGGCCTGGTGACAAGACTGAGCCAATGGCAGAGATCTGGCCCGCCAGGCAGATGACACAGGGCCCTCCATTAAGACCTATGACACCTAGTGGCCACAGGATTTGAGCACACCCTGGGAAAGCCTACGCAGGCACAGGGGAGCTTCTGGTTCCGACTGGTTCAGGGCATTGCTACAACAGGCCAGGTACCTCTTTCCCACTTTCCAGAGGATATCAGTACGCAATGCCACCCCACTCAGCATCTCTTGCCTCTCTCTGTCTCTCTCTGGATGTGTTCGCTCTCTGAAATCTCTTCCTTCTCCCCCTGAGTCACTTCACAGCTTGGAGTGCCTGACAGGGTGCCTAGAGACGAAAGAGCAAAGGGGGAAGGCCTCTGGCTCTACTGGTTGCCCACGGGCAGACAAGATCTGCTGGTCTATCTGCAAGGTCTAGAGAGTGGTGATTGACCGGGGATCTACATCACGGGCCGACCCTGGCCAGGTGAAGCTTGCTGACATGTGGCAGCCTCTCCGGAGACTACTAATTCCGCTGGTCACATTGTATGCAAATACCCAGCTGAGAGCACAGGGCAGAAAACATTGACACATACCTGCCAGAGGCCTATTCTGGGTCTGAAGAGTCCACCCTGGTCTCCAGCGACTCAGCATCTCAGCACACACTTTGCCTGCACACATGGAGTCCGCCTCTCTCCACAAATGCCTTCTCCTGCGAGGAAACACAGGATGTCACTCAGCCAAAGGAGAGCACAGGCAAAGTCAACTGAAGCCCGCCTTTTCACGATTTTGCCCTGTGCTGGTCCACAGGCTCCGGGGCACACTGCGTGTGCGTCACTTCTCCGAAGACAAGGCCGAAATTCGGGCATCCAGAGCCCTAGCAGTCCAGAGTCTGCGGATGGCGGCATATGGATCACCTCTTTGCCACGTACAGGAGGGAGGCCTGGGCCCTAGCCTGGCCCCGCTAGAGCTCCACGACCTCAGCTATTTTCCCTGACCTTTGGCCCGTGCCCCCGTGAGTGTGTGATTTCTAGTTCCACTTCTCCTCCGACCACTCTCAATCCGCCACCTGCGGATACCTCAGCGTGGACGTGAACATCTATCACTGTCTGCAGTGTCACGGGTCACTAGGAGTCTAGGCTCAGGCTGACCTTGGCTGTCTTCTGCCCAGGCAAGGAGCCTAATCCTTCAAAGGAAATGAGGACACGTGGTCACTGGCCGACATCCTTTCTTTCATCCACACAGCGGTCTGTACGAGGGTAAAGAGGCCAGGTAGGACAGGTGAAGGCTGAGTGCGGGGCCTAAGGCTTCTTTCTCAATCACCACGGAGACAGCCACCGGAAGGCTGGGCGGAACTTCTGACGGGGACGGGTCACAAACTCTGAGCCAATAGGAGAGGTCCGGCCTAACAGGCCAGTTAGGCAGAGGCCTCCATTTTACCCATGGACACACAACGGCCCCTTCTGTCCTTGGCCACAAAATCGAGGGCACCCAGGGAATAACTTCACAGCAGGCAACCCCTGATGTGGACAGGTTCGACATACTGGGACAGCAGGCAGGTACCTCTTGTCCACTTACGCTGGGATATCAGTAGGCAAGGCGCCCTTCCTCAGCATCTATGGCCCCTCTCTGTATGTGTTCATTCAGAGAAATCTCTCCGTTCTACCCCTGAGACAAATCACAGCTATGAGGGGCCTGAGAGAGAGCCTGGAGAGGAAACAGGGGAGGCTTCTGGCTGTACCGCGTCCCCGTGGGTAGAGAACAGCAGTTAGTCTCTCTGGAAGGTCTTAGCTTCTGTTGCTTGACATGGGCAATACGGGAGGGGCGGACCCTGGCCAGGTGGAGCTTGTGGGCAGATGCGACCTCTGGGGGAAGAATAATTCCGCTGCTGCTTTGTATGCTGTAAACCTCCGCACGCCAGGTGGGATGGGCAGAGAACATTGACCCACAACTGCCAGGGGCCTTTCCTGGGACTGAAGATCCCAACCTGGTCTCAACCTTGTCGCCTTCTCAGCACATACCTTTCCTGCACACATAATCCTGCCTTTCTCCGTCACTGCCTGATCCTACTAGGAAAAAAGCATGCCGCCCAAAAAGGCCCATGTCAGGGAAATCGAGGAGACACTGCCGTTTTCCCAATTTTTGCTGTCTACATATCCCCGCCTCCGGTGGAAGGCTGCGTATGTGGCCGGGCAGCCAAGGCAAGGCCGAAATCCTGGCATCCTGGGCCCCAGCAATCCAATGGTTTACGGACGTGGGGACCCGGATGACATGTTTCCCACATACAGGAGGAATCCTTGGGCCCTTCACTGGCTCGCCCTTCAGCTCGGCCACGTCCGCTACTGGCCCTGGCCTTTGGCCGGTGCCCCATTTAACGTGTGCTCCGGAGCGATGTTTCTCCACCCATCGCTATCATTCTGCCACCAGGGGATATGTGAGAGTGGGAGTCACCATTTGTCACTGGCAGCAGTGTCACAAGTCACTAGACTTCCAGGTACCAGCTGGCCTAGGCTGCCTTCTGCCCCAGGCAAGGTCCCGAATCCTTTACCCCAGATGCTGACACCTGGGCGCTGGCGGATATTCATTTTTAGCAACACAGAGGTCTGAGTGAGGGTCAGCAGGCCAGCTAGGTGAAGTCAAGGCCAGGTGGGCGGGACTAAGGCTCCTTTGCCATCACCATGGAGACAGTCCCACCACCGGAACAGTGGGCGGAGCTTATGATGGGCCTGGTGACAAGACTGAGCCAATGGCAGAGATCTGGCCCGCCAGGCAGATGACACAGGGCCCTCCATTAAGACCTATGACACCTAGTGGCCACAGGATTTGAGCACACCCTGGGAAAGCCTACGCAGGCACAGGGGAGCTTCTGGTTCCGACTGGTTCAGGGCATTGCTACAACAGGCCAGGTACCTCTTTCCCACTTTCCAGAGGATATCAGTACGCAATGCCACCCCACTCAGCATCTCTTGCCTCTCTCTGTCTCTCTCTGGATGTGTTCGCTCTCTGAAATCTCTTCCTTCTCCCCCTGAGTCACTTCACAGCTTGGAGTGCCTGACAGGGTGCCTAGAGACGAAAGAGCAAAGGGGGAAGGCCTCTGGCTCTACTGGTTGCCCACGGGCAGACAAGATCTGCTGGTCTATCTGCAAGGTCTAGAGAGTGGTGATTGACCGGGGATCTACATCACGGGCCGACCCTGGCCAGGTGAAGCTTGCTGACATGTGGCAGCCTCTCCGGAGACTACTAATTCCGCTGGTCACATTGTATGCAAATACCCAGCTGAGAGCACAGGGCAGAAAACATTGACACATACCTGCCAGAGGCCTATTCTGGGTCTGAAGAGTCCACCCTGGTCTCCAGCGACTCAGCATCTCAGCACACGCTTTGCCTGCACACATGGAATCCGCCTCTCTCCACAAATGCCTTCTCCTGCTAGGAAACACAGGATGTCACTCAGCCAAAGGAGAGCACAGGCAAAGTCAACTGAAGCCCGCCTTTTCACGATTTTGCCCTGTGCTGGTCCACAGGCTCCGGGGCACACTGCGTGTGCGTCACTTCTCCGAAGACAAGGCCGAAATTCGGGCATCCAGAGCCCTAGCAGTCCAGAGTCTGCGGATGGCGGCATATGGATCACCTCTTTGCCACGTACAGGAGGGAGGCCTGGGCCCTAGCCTGGCCCCGCTAGAGCTCCACGACCTCAGCTATTTTCCCTGACCTTTGGCCCGTGCCCCCGTGAGTGTGTGATTTCTAGTTCCACTTCTCCTCCGACCACTCTCAATCCGCCACCTGCGGATACCTCAGCGTGGACGTGAACATCTATCACTCTCTGCAGTGTCACGGGTCACTAGGAGTCTAGGCTCAGGCTGACCTTGGCTGTCTTCTGCCCAGGCAAGGAGCCTAATCCTTCAAAGGAAATGAGGACACGTGGTCACTGGCCGACATCCTTTCTTTCATCCACACAGCGGTCTGTACGAGGGTAAAGAGGCCAGGTAGGACAGGTGAAGGCTGAGTGCGGGGCCTAAGGCTTCTTTCTCAATCACCACGGAGACAGCCACCGGAAGGCTGGGCGGAACTTCTGACGGGGACGGGTCACAAACTCTGAGCCAATAGGAGAGGTCCGGCCTAACAGGCCAGTTAGGCAGAGGCCTCCATTTTACCCATGGACACACAACGGCCCCTTCTGTCCTTGGCCACAAAATCGAGGGCACCCAGAGAATAACTTCACAGCAGGCAACCCCTGATGTGGACAGGTTCGACATACTGGGACAGCAGGCAGGTACCTCTTGTCCACTTACGCTGGGATATCAGTAGGCAAGGCGCCCTTCCTCAGCATCTATGGCCCCTCTCTGTATGTGTTCATTCAGAGAAATCTCTCCGTTCTACCCCTGAGACAAATCACAGCTATGAGGGGCCTGAGAGAGAGCCTGGAGAGGAAACAGGGGAGGCTTCTGGCTGTACCGCGTCCCTGTGGGTAGAGAACAGCAGTTAGTCTCTCTGGAAGGTCTTAGCTTCTGTTGCTTGACATGGGCAATACGGTAGGGGCGGACCCTGGCCAGGTGGAGCTTGTGGGCAGACGCAACCTCTGGGGGAAGAATAATTCCGCTGCTGCTTTGTATGCTGTAAACCTCCCCACGCCAGGTGGGATGGGCAGAGAACATTGACCCACAACTGCCAGGGGCCTTTCCTGGGACTGAAGATCCCAACCTGGTCTCAACCTTGTCGCCTTCTCAGCACATACCTTTCCTGCACACATAATCCTGCCTTTCTCCGTCACTGCCTGATCCTACTAGGAAAAAAGCATGCCGCCCAAAAAGGCCCATGTCAGGGAAATCGAGGAGACACTGCCGTTTTCCCAATTTTTGCTGTCTACATATCCCCGCCTCCGGTGGAAGGCTGCGTATGTGGCCGGGCAGCCAAGGCAAGGCCGAAATCCTGGCATCCTGGGCCCCAGCAATCCAATGGTTTACGGACGTGGGGACCCGGATGACATGTTTCCCACATACAGGAGGAATCCTTGGGCCCTTCACTGGCTCGCCCTTCAGCTCGGCCACGTCCACTACTGGCCCTGGCCTTTGGCCGGTGCCCCATTTAACGTGTGCTCCGGAGCGATGTTTCTCCACCCATCGCTATCATTCTGCCACCAGGGGATATGTGAGAGTGGGAGTCACCATTTGTCACTGGCAGCAGTGTCACAAGTCACTAGACTTCCAGGTACCAGCTGGCCTAGGCTGCCTTCTGCCCCAGGCAAGGTCCCGAATCCTTTATCCCAGATGCTGACACCTGGGCGCTGGCGGATATTCATTTTTAGCAACACAGAGGTCTGAGTGAGGGTCAGCAGGCCAGCTAGGTGAAGTCAAGGCCAGGTGGGCGGGACTAAGGCTCCTTTGCCATCACCATGGAGACAGTCCCACCACCGGAACAGTGGGCGGAGCTTATGATGGGCCTGGTGACAAGACTGAGCCAATGGCAGAGATCTGGCCCGCCAGGCAGATGACACAGGGCCCTCCATTATGACCTATGACACCTAGTGGCCACAGGATTTGAGCACACCCTGGGAAAGCCTACGCAGGCACAGGGGAGCTTCTGGTTCCGACTGGTTCAGGGCATTGCTACAACAGGCCAGGTACCTCTTTCCCACTTTCCAGAGGATATCAGTACGCAATGCCACCCCACTCAGCATCTCTTGCCTCTCTCTGTCTCTCTCTGGATGTGTTCGCTCTCTGAAATCTCTTCCTTCTCCCCCTGAGTCACTTCACAGCTTGGAGTGCCTGACAGGGTGCCTAGAGACGAAAGAGCAAAGGGGGAAGGCCTCTGGCTCTACTGGTTGCCCACGGGCAGACAAGATCTGCTGGTCTACCTGCAAGGTCTAGAGAGTGGTGATTGACCGGGGATCTACATCACGGGCCGACCCTGGCCAGGTGAAGCTTGCTGACATGTGGCAGCCTCTCCGGAGACTACTAATTCCGCTGGTCACATTGTATGCAAATACCCAGCTGAGAGCACAGGGCAGAAAACATTGACACATACCTGCCAGAGGCCTATTCTGGGTCTGAAGAGTCCACCCTGGTCTCCAGCGACTCAGCATCTCAGCACACACTTTGCCTGCACACATGGAATCCGCCTCTCTCCACAAATGCCTTCTCCTGCGAGGAAACACAGGATGTCACTCAGCCAAAGGAGAGCACAGGCAAAGTCAACTGAAGCCCGCCTTTTCACGATTTTGCTCTGTGCTGGTCCACAGGCTCCGGGGCACACTGCGTGTGCGTCACTTCTCCGAAGACAAGGCCGAAATTCGGGCATCCAGGGCCCTAGCAGTCCAGAGTCTGCGGATGGCGGCATATGGATCACCTCTTTGCCACGTACAGGAGGGAGGCCTGGGCCCTAGCCTGGCCCCGCTAGAGCTCCACGACCTCAGCTATTTTCCCTGACCTTTGGCCCGTGCCCCCGTGAGTGTGTGATTTCTAGTTCCACTTCTCCTCCGACCACTCTCAGTCCGCCACCTGCGGATACCTCAGCGTGGACGTGAACATCTATCACTGTCTGCAGTGTCACAGGTCACTAGGAGTCTAGGCTCAGGCTGACCTTGGCTGTCTTCTGCCCAGGCAAGGAGCCTAATCCTTCAAAGGAAATGAGGACACGTGGTCACTGGCCGACATCCTTTCTTTCATCCACACAGCGGTCTGTACGAGGGTAAAGAGGCCAGGTAGGACAGGTGAAGGCTGAGTGCGGGGCCTAAGGCTTCTTTCTCAATCACCACGGAGACAGCCACCGGAAGGCTGGGCGGAACTTCTGACGGGGACGGGTCACAAACTCTGAGCCAATAGGAGAGGTCCGGCCTAACAGGCCAGTTAGGCAGAGGCCTCCATTTTACCCATGGACACACAACGGCCCCTTCTGTCCTTGGCCACAAAATCGAGGGCACCCAGGGAATAACTTCACAGCAGGCAACCCCTGATGTGGACAGGTTCGACATACTGGGACAGCAGGCAGGTACCTCTTGTCCACTTACGCTGGGATATCAGTAGGCAAGGCGCCCTTCCTCAGCATCTATGGCCCCTCTCTGTATGTGTTCATTCAGAGAAATCTCTCCGTTCTACCCCTCAGACAAATCACAGCTATGAGGGGCCTGAGAGAGAGCCTGGAGAGGAAACAGGGGAGGCTTCTGGCTGTACCGCGTCCCCGTGGGTAGAGAACAGCAGTTAGTCTCTCTGGAAGGTCTTAGCTTCTGTTGCTTGACATGGGCAATACGGGAGGGGCGGACCCTGGCCAGGTGGAGCTTGTGGGCAGACGCGACCTCTGGGGGAAGAATAATTCCGCTGCTGCTTTGTATGCTGTAAACCTCCCCACGCCAGGTGGGATGGGCAGAGAACATTGACCCACAACTGCCAGGGGCCTTTCCTGGGACTGAAGATCCCAACCTGGTCTCAACCTTGTCGCCTTCTCAGCACATACCTTTCCTGCACACATAATCCTGCCTTTCTCCGTCACTGCCTGATCCTACTAGGAAAAAAGCATGCCGCCCAAAAAGGCCCATGTCAGGGAAATCGAGGAGACACTGCCGTTTTCCCAATTTTTGCTGTCTACATATCCCCGCCTCCGGTGGAAGGCTGCATATGTGGCCGGGCAGCCAAGGCAAGGCCGAAATCCCGGCATCCTGGGCCCCAGCAATCCAATGGTTTACGGACGTGGGGACCCGGATGACATGTTTCCCACATACAGGAGGAATCCTTGGGCCCTTCACTGGCTCGCCCTTCAGCTCGGCCACGTCCGCTACTGGCCCTGGCCTTTGGCCGGTGCCCCATTTAACGTGTGCTCCGGAGCGATGTTTCTCCACCCATCGCTATCATTCTGCCACCAAGGGATATGTGAGAGTGGGAGTCACCATTTGTCACTGGCAGCAGTGTCACAAGTCACTAGACTTCCAGGTACCAGCTGGCCTAGGCTGCCTTCTGCCCCAGGCAAGGTCCCGAATCCTTTACCCCAGATGCTGACACCTGGGCGCTGGCGGATATTCATTTTTAGCAATACAGAGGTCTGAGTGAGGGTCAGCAGGCCAGCTAGGTGAAGTCAAGGCCAGGTGGGCGGGACTAAGGCTCCTTTGCCATCACCATGGAGACAGTCCCACCACCGGAACAGTGGGCGGAGCTTATGATGGGCCTGGTGACAAGACTGAGCCAATGGCAGAGATCTGGCCCGCCAGGCAGATGACACAGGGCCCTCCATTAAGACCTATGACACCTAGTGGCCACAGGATTTGAGCACACCCTGGGAAAGCCTACGCAGGCACAGGGGAGCTTCTGGTTCCGACTGGTTCAGGGCATTGCTACAACAGGCCAGGTACCTCTTTCCCACTTTCCAGAGGATATCAGTACGCAATGCCACCCCACTCAGCATCTCTTGCCTCTCTCTGTCTCTCTCTGGATGTGTTCGCTCTCTGAAATCTCTTCCTTCTCCCCCTGAGTCACTTCACAGCTTGGAGTGCCTGACAGGGTGCCTAGAGACGAAAGAGCAAAGGGGGAAGGCCTCTGGCTCTACTGGTTGCCCACGGGCAGACAAGATCTGCTGGTCTATCTGCAAGGTCTAGAGAGTGGTGATTGACCGGGGATCTACATCACGGGCCGACCCTGGCCAGGTGAAGCTTGCTGACATGTGGCAGCCTCTCCGGAGACTACTAATTCCGCTGGTCACATTGTATGCAAATACCCAGCTGAGAGCACAGGGCAGAAAACATTGACACATACCTGCCAGAGGCCTATTCTGGGTCTGAAGAGTCCACCCTGGTCTCCAGGGACTCAGCATCTCAGCACACACTTTGCCTGCACACATGGAGTCCGCCTCTCTCCACAAATGCCTTCTCCTGCGAGGAAACACAGGATGTCACTCAGCCAAAGGAGAGCACAGGCAAAGTCAACTGAAGCCCGCCTTTTCACGATTTTGCCCTGTGCTGGTCCACAGGCTCCGGGGCACACTGCGTGTGCGTCACTTCTCCGAAGACAAGGCCGAAATTCGGGCATCCAGAGCCCTAGCAGTCCAGAGTCTGCGGATGGCGGCATATGGATCACCTCTTTGCCACGTACAGGAGGGAGGCCTGGGCCCTAGCCTGGCCCCGCTAGAGCTCCACGACCTCAGCTATTTTCCCTGACCTTTGGCCCGTGCCCCCGTGAGTGTGTGATTTCTAGTTCCACTTCTCCTCCGACCACTCTCAATCCGCCACCTGCGGATACCTCAGCGTGGACGTGAACATCTATCACTGTCTGCAGTGTCACGGGTCACTAGGAGTCTAGGCTCAGGCTGACCTTGGCTGTCTTCTGCCCAGGCAAGGAGCCTAATCCTTCAAAGGAAATGAGGACACGTGGTCACTGGCCGACATCCTTTCTTTCATCCACACAGCGGTCTGTACGAGGGTAAAGAGGCCAGGTAGGACAGGTGAAGGCTGAGTGCGGGGCCTAAGGCTTCTTTCTCAATCACCACGGAGACAGCCACCGGAAGGCTGGGCGGAACTTCTGACGGGGACGGGTCACAAACTCTGAGCCAATAGGAGAGGTCCGGCCTAACAGGCCAGTTAGGCAGAGGCCTCCATTTTACCCATGGACACACAACGGCCCCTTCTGTCCTTGGCCACAAAATCGAGGGCACCCAGGGAATAACTTCACAGCAGGCAACCCCTGATGTGGACAGGTTCGACATACTGGGACAGCAGGCAGGTACCTCTTGTCCACTTACGCTGGGATATCAGTAGGCAAGGCGCCCTTCCTCAGCATCTATGGCCCCTCTCTGTATGTGTTCATTCAGAGAAATCTCTCCGTTCTACCCCTGAGACAAATCACAGCTATGAGGGGCCTGAGAGAGAGCCTGGAGAGGAAACAGGGGAGGCTTCTGGCTGTACCGCGTCCCCGTGGGTAGAGAACAGCAGTTAGTCTCTCTGGAAGGTCTTAGCTTCTGTTGCTTGACATGGGCAATACGGGAGGGGCGGACCCTGGCCAGGTGGAGCTTGTGGGCAGACGCGACCTCTGGGGGAAGAATAATTCCGCTGCTGCTTTGTATGCTGTAAACCTCCCCACGCCAGGTGGGATGGGCAGAGAACATTGACCCACAACTGCCAGGGGCCTTTCCTGGGACTGAAGATCCCAACCTGGTCTCAACCTTGTCGCCTTCTCAGCACATACCTTTCCTGCACACATAATCCTGCCTTTCTCCGTCACTGCCTGATCCTACTAGGAAAAAAGCATGCCGCCCAAAAAGGCCCATGTCAGGGAAATCGAGGAGACACTGCCGTTTTCCCAATTTTTGCTGTCTACATATCCCCGCCTCCGGTGGAAGGCTGCGTATGTGGCCGGGCAGCCAAGGCAAGGCCGAAATCCTGGCATCCTGGGCCCCAGCAATCCAATGGTTTACGGACGTGGGGACCCGGATGACATGTTTCCCACATACAGGAGGAATCCTTGGGCCCTTCACTGGCTCGCCCTTCAGCTCGGCCACGTCCGCTACTGGCCCTGGCCTTTGGCCGGTGCCCCATTTAACGTGTGCTCCGGAGCGATGTTTCTCCACCCATCGCTATCATTCTGCCACCAGGGGATATGTGAGAGTGGGAGTCACCATTTGTCACTGGCAGCAGTGTCACAAGTCACTAGACTTCCAGGTACCAGCTGGCCTAGGCTGCCTTCTGCCCCAGGCAAGGTCCCGAATCCTTTACCCCAGATGCTGACACCTGGGCGCTGGCGGATATTCATTTTTAGCAACACAGAGGTCTGAGTGAGGGTCAGCAGGCCAGCTAGGTGAAGTCAAGGCCAGGTGGGCGGGACTAAGGCTCCTTTGCCATCACCATGGAGACAGTCCCACCACCGGAACAGTGGGCGGAGCTTATGATGGGCCTGGTGACAAGACTGAGCCAATGGCAGAGATCTGGCCCGCCAGGCAGATGACACAGGGCCCTCCATTAAGACCTATGACACCTAGTGGCCACAGGATTTGAGCACACCCTGGGAAAGCCTACGCAGGCACAGGGGAGCTTCTGGTTCCGACTGGTTCAGGGCATTGCTACAACAGGCCAGGTACCTCTTTCCCACTTTCCAGAGGATATCAGTACGCAATGCCACCCCACTCAGCATCTCTTGCCTCTCTCTGTCTCTCTCTGGATGTGTTCGCTCTCTGAAATCTCTTCCTTCTCCCCCTGAGTCACTTCACAGCTTGGAGTGCCTGACAGGGTGCCTAGAGACGAAAGAGCAAAGGGGGAAGGCCTCTGGCTCTACTGGTTGCCCACGGGCAGACAAGATCTGCTGGTCTATCTGCAAGGTCTAGAGAGTGGTGATTGACCGGGGATCTACATCACGGGCCGACCCTGGCCAGGTGAAGCTTGCTGACATGTGGCAGCCTCTCCGGAGACTACTAATTCCGCTGGTCACATTGTATGCAAATACCCAGCTGAGAGCACAGGGCAGAAAACATTGACACATACCTGCCAGAGGCCTATTCTGGGTCTGAAGAGTCCACCCTGGTCTCCAGGGACTCAGCATCTCAGCACACACTTTGCCTGCACACATGGAGTCCGCCTCTCTCCACAAATGCCTTCTCCTGCGAGGAAACACAGGATGTCACTCAGCCAAAGGAGAGCACAGGCAAAGTCAACTGAAGCCCGCCTTTTCACGATTTTGCCCTGTGCTGGTCCACAGGCTCCGGGGCACACTGCGTGTGCGTCACTTCTCCGAAGACAAGGCCGAAATTCGGGCATCCAGAGCCCTAGCAGTCCAGAGTCTGCGGATGGCGGCATATGGATCACCTCTTTGCCACGTACAGGAGGGAGGCCTGGGCCCTAGCCTGGCCCCGCTAGAGCTCCACGACCTCAGCTATTTTCCCTGACCTTTGGCCCGTGCCCCCGTGAGTGTGTGATTTCTAGTTCCACTTCTCCTCCGACCACTCTCAATCCGCCACCTGCGGATACCTCAGCGTGGACGTGAACATCTATCACTGTCTGCAGTGTCACGGGTCACTAGGAGTCTAGGCTCAGGCTGACCTTGGCTGTCTTCTGCCCAGGCAAGGAGCCTAATCCTTCAAAGGAAATGAGGACACGTGGTCACTGGCCGACATCCTTTCTTTCATCCACACAGCGGTCTGTACGAGGGTAAAGAGGCCAGGTAGGACAGGTGAAGGCTGAGTGCGGGGCCTAAGGCTTCTTTCTCAATCACCACGGAGACAGCCACCGGAAGGCTGGGCGGAACTTCTGACGGGGACGGGTCACAAACTCTGAGCCAATAGGAGAGGTCCGGCCTAACAGGCCAGTTAGGCAGAGGCCTCCATTTTACCCATGGACACACAACGGCCCCTTCTGTCCTTGGCCACAAAATCGAGGGCACCCAGGGAATAACTTCACAGCAGGCAACCCCTGATGTGGACAGGTTCGACATACTGGGACAGCAGGCAGGTACCTCTTGTCCACTTACGCTGGGATATCAGTAGGCAAGGCGCCCTTCCTCAGCATCTATGGCCCCTCTCTGTATGTGTTCATTCAGAGAAATCTCTCCGTTCTACCCCTGAGACAAATCACAGCTATGAGGGGCCTGAGAGAGAGCCTGGAGAGGAAACAGGGGAGGCTTCTGGCTGTACCGCGTCCCCGTGGGTAGAGAACAGCAGTTAGTCTCTCTGGAAGGTCTTAGCTTCTGTTGCTTGACATGGGCAATACGGGAGGGGCGGACCCTGGCCAGGTGGAGCTTGTGGGCAGACGCGACCTCTGGGGGAAGAATAATTCCGCTGCTGCTTTGTATGCTGTAAACCTCCCCACGCCAGGTGGGATGGGCAGAGAACATTGACCCACAACTGCCAGGGGCCTTTCCTGGGACTGAAGATCCCAACCTGGTCTCAACCTTGTCGCCTTCTCAGCACATACCTTTCCTGCACACATAATCCTGCCTTTCTCCGTCACTGCCTGATCCTACTAGGAAAAAAGCATGCCGCCCAAAAAGGCCCATGTCAGGGAAATCGAGGAGACACTGCCGTTTTCCCAATTTTTGCTGTCTACATATCCCCGCCTCCGGTGGAAGGCTGCGTATGTGGCCGGGCAGCCAAGGCAAGGCCGAAATCCTGGCATCCTGGGCCCCAGCAATCCAATGGTTTACGGACGTGGGGACCCGGATGACATGTTTCCCACATACAGGAGGAATCCTTGGGCCCTTCACTGGCTCGCCCTTCAGCTCGGCCACGTCCGCTACTGGCCCTGGCCTTTGGCCGGTGCCCCATTTAACGTGTGCTCCGGAGCGATGTTTCTCCACCCATCGCTATCATTCTGCCACCAGGGGATATGTGAGAGTGGGAGTCACCATTTGTCACTGGCAGCAGTGTCACAAGTCACTAGACTTCCAGGTACCAGCTGGCCTAGGCTGCCTTCTGCCCCAGGCAAGGTCCCGAATCCTTTACCCCAGATGCTGACACCTGGGCGCTGGCGGATATTCATTTTTAGCAACACAGAGGTCTGAGTGAGGGTCAGCAGGCCAGCTAGGTGAAGTCAAGGCCAGGTGGGCGGGACTAAGGCTCCTTTGCCATCACCATGGAGACAGTCCCACCACCGGAACAGTGGGCGGAGCTTATGATGGGCCTGGTGACAAGACTGAGCCAATGGCAGAGATCTGGCCCGCCAGGCAGATGACACAGGGCCCTCCATTAAGACCTATGACACCTAGTGGCCACAGGATTTGAGCACACCCTGGGAAAGCCTACGCAGGCACAGGGGAGCTTCTGGTTCCGACTGGTTCAGGGCATTGCTACAACAGGCCAGGTACCTCTTTCCCACTTTCCAGAGGATATCAGTACGCAATGCCACCCCACTCAGCATCTCTTGCCTCTCTCTGTCTCTCTCTGGATGTGTTCGCTCTCTGAAATCTCTTCCTTCTCCCCCTGAGTCACTTCACAGCTTGGAGTGCCTGACAGGGTGCCTAGAGACGAAAGAGCAAAGGGGGAAGGCCTCTGGCTCTACTGGTTGCCCACGGGCAGACAAGATCTGCTGGTCTATCTGCAAGGTCTAGAGAGTGGTGATTGACCGGGGATCTACATCACGGGCCGACCCTGGCCAGGTGAAGCTTGCTGACATGTGGCAGCCTCTCCGGAGACTACTAATTCCGCTGGTCACATTGTATGCAAATACCCAGCTGAGAGCACAGGGCAGAAAACATTGACACATACCTGCCAGAGGCCTATTCTGGGTCTGAAGAGTCCACCCTGGTCTCCAGCGACTCAGCATCTCAGCACACGCTTTGCCTGCACACATGGAATCCGCCTCTCTCCACAAATGCCTTCTCCTGCGAGGAAACACAGGATGTCATTCAGCCAAAGGAGAGCACAGGCAAAGTCAACTGAAGCCCGCCTTTTCACGATTTTGCCCTGTGCTGGTCCACAGGCTCCGGGGCACACTGCGTGTGCGTCACTTCTCCGAAGACAAGGCCGAAATTCGGGCATCCAGAGCCCTAGCAGTCCAGAGTCTGCGGATGGCGGCATATGGATCACCTCTTTGCCACGTACAGGAGGGAGGCCTGGGCCCTAGCCTGGCCCCGCTAGAGCTCCACGACCTCAGCTATTTTCCCTGACCTTTGGCCCGTGCCCCCGTGAGTGTGTGATTTCTAGTTCCACTTCTCCTCCGACCACTCTCAATCCGCCACCTGCGGATACCTCAGCGTGGACGTGAACATCTATCACTCTCTGCAGTGTCACGGGTCACTAGGAGTCTAGGCTCAGGCTGACCTTGGCTGTCTTCTGCCCAGGCAAGGAGCCTAATCCTTCAAAGGAAATGAGGACACGTGGTCACTGGCCGACATCCTTTCTTTCATCCACACAGCGGTCTGTACGAGGGTAAAGAGGCCAGGTAGGACAGGTGAAGGCTGAGTGCGGGGCCTAAGGCTTCTTTCTCAATCACCACGGAGACAGCCACCGGAAGGCTGGGCGGAACTTCTGACGGGGACGGGTCACAAACTCTGAGCCAATAGGAGAGGTCCGGCCTAACAGGCCAGTTAGGCAGAGGCCTCCATTTTACCCATGGACACACAACGGCCCCTTCTGTCCTTGGCCACAAAATCGAGGGCACCCAGAGAATAACTTCACAGCAGGCAACCCCTGATGTGGACAGGTTCGACATACTGGGACAGCAGGCAGGTACCTCTTGTCCACTTACGCTGGGATATCAGTAGGCAAGGCGCCCTTCCTCAGCATCTATGGCCCCTCTCTGTATGTGTTCATTCAGAGAAATCTCTCCGTTCTACCCCTGAGACAAATCACAGCTATGAGGGGCCTGAGAGAGAGCCTGGAGAGGAAACAGGGGAGGCTTCTGGCTGTACCGCGTCCCCGTGGGTAGAGAACAGCAGTTAGTCTCTCTGGAAGGTCTTAGCTTCTGTTGCTTGACATGGGCAATACGGGAGGGGCGGACCCTGGCCAGGTGGAGCTTGTGGGCAGACGCAACCTCTGCGGGAAGAATAATTCCGCTGCTGCTTTGTATGCTGTAAACCTCCCCACGCCAGGTGGGATGGGCAGAGAACATTGACCCACAACTGCCAGGGGCCTTTCCTGGGACTGAAGATCCCAACCTGGTCTCAACCTTGTCGCCTTCTCAGCACATACCTTTCCTGCACACATAATCCTGCCTTTCTCCGTCACTGCCTGATCCTACTAGGAAAAAAGCATGCCGCCCAAAAAGGCCCATGTCAGGGAAATCGAGGAGACGCTGCCGTTTTCCCAATTTTTGCTGTCTACATATCCCCGCCTCCGGTGGAAGGCTGCGTATGTGGCCGGACAGCCAAGGCAAGGCCGAAATCCTGGCATCCTGGGCCCCAGCAATCCAATGGTTTACGGACGTGGGGACCCGGATGACATGTTTCCCACATACAGGAGGAATCCTTGGGCCCTTCACTGGCTCGCCCTTCAGCTCGGCCACGTCCACTACTGGCCCTGGCCTTTGGCCGGTGCCCCATTTAACGTGTGCTCCGGAGCGATGTTTCTCCACCCATCGCTATCATTCTGCCACCAGGGGATATGTGAGAGTGGGAGTCACCATTTGTCACTGGCAGCAGTGTCACAAGTCACTAGACTTCCAGGTACCAGCTGGCCTAGGCTGCCTTCTGCCCCAGGCAAGGTCCCGAATCCTTTATCCCAGATGCTGACACCTGGGCGCTGGCGGATATTCATTTTTAGCAACACAGAGGTCTGAGTGAGGGTCAGCAGGCCAGCTAGGTGAAGTCAAGGCCAGGTGGGCGGGACTAAGGCTCCTTTGCCATCACCATGGAGACAGTCCCACCACCGGAACAGTGGGCGGAGCTTATGATGGGCCTGGTGACAAGACTGAGCCAATGGCAGAGATCTGGCCCGCCAGGCAGATGACACAGGGCCCTCCATTATGACCTATGACACCTAGTGGCCACAGGATTTGAGCACACCCTGGGAAAGCCTACGCAGGCACAGGGGAGCTTCTGGTTCCGACTGGTTCAGGGCATTGCTACAACAGGCCAGGTACCTCTTTCCCACTTTCCAGAGGATATCAGTACGCAATGCCACCCCACTCAGCATCTCTTGCCTCTCTCTGTCTCTCTCTGGATGTGTTCGCTCTCTGAAATCTCTTCCTTCTCCCCCTGAGTCACTTCACAGCTTGGAGTGCCTGACAGGGTGCCTAGAGACGAAAGAGCAAAGGGGGAAGGCCTCTGGCTCTACTGGTTGCCCACGGGCAGACAAGATCTGCTGGTCTACCTGCAAGGTCTAGAGAGTGGTGATTGACCGGGGATCTACATCACGGGCCGACCCTGGCCAGGTGAAGCTTGCTGACATGTGGCAGCCTCTCCGGAGACTACTAATTCCACTGGTCACATTGTATGCAAATACCCAGCTGAGAGCACAGGGCAGAAAACATTGACACATACCTGCCAGAGGCCTATTCTGGGTCTGAAGAGTCCACCCTGGTCTCCAGCGACTCAGCATCTCAGCACACACTTTGCCTGCACACATGGAATCCGCCTCTCTCCACAAATGCCTTCTCCTGCTAGGAAACACAGGATGTCACTCAGCCAAAGGAGAGCACAGGCAAAGTCAACTGAAGCCCGCCTTTTCACGATTTTGCCCTGTGCTGGTCCACAGGCTCCGGGGCACACTGCGTGTGCGTCACTTCTCCGAAGACAAGGCCGAAATTCGGGCATCCAGAGCCCTAGCAGTCCAGAGTCTGCGGATGGCGGCATATGGATCACCTCTTTGCCACGTACAGGAGGGAGGCCTGGGCCCTAGCCTGGCCCCGCTAGAGCTCCACGACCTCAGCTATTTTCCCTGACCTTTGGCCCGTGCCCCCGTGAGTGTGTGATTTCTAGTTCCACTTCTCCTCCGACCACTCTCAATCCGCCACCTGCGGATACCTCAGCGTGGACGTGAACATCTATCACTGTCTGCAGTGTCACGGGTCACTAGGAGTCTAGGCTCAGGCTGACCTTGGCTGTCTTCTGCCCAGGCAAGGAGCCTAATCCTTCAAAGGAAATGAGGACACGTGGTCACTGGCCGACATCCTTTCTTTCATCCACACAGCGGTCTGTACGAGGGTAAAGAGGCCAGGTAGGACAGGTGAAGGCTGAGTGCGGGGCCTAAGGCTTCTTTCTCAATCACCACGGAGACAGCCACCGGAAGGCTGGGCGGAACTTCTGACGGGGACGGGTCACAAACTCTGAGCCAATAGGAGAGGTCCGGCCTAACAGGCCATTTAGGCAGAGGCCTCCATTTTACCCATGGACACACAACGGCCCCTTCTGTCCTTGACCACAAAATCGAGGGCACCCAGGGAATAACTTCACAGCAGGCAACCCCTGATGTGGACAGGTTCGACATACTGGGACAGCAGGCAGGTACCTCTTGTCCACTTACGCTGGGATATCAGTAGGCAAGGCGCCCTTCCTCAGCATCTATGGCCCCTCTCTGTATGTGTTCATTCAGAGAAATCTCTCCGTTCTACCCCTGAGACAAATCACAGCTATGAGGGGCCTGAGAGAGAGCCTGGAGAGGAAACAGGGGAGGCTTCTGGCTGTACCGCGTCCCCGTGGGTAGAGAACAGCAGTTAGTCTCTCTGGAAGGTCTTAGCTTCTGTTGCTTGACATGGGCAATACGGGAGGGGCGGACCCTGGCCAGGTGGAGCTTGTGGGCAGACGCGACCTCTGGGGGAAGAATAATTCCGCTGCTGCTTTGTATGCTGTAAACCTCCCCACGCCAGGTGGGATGGGCAGAGAACATTGACCCACAACTGCCAGGGGCCTTTCCTGGGACTGAAGATCCCAACCTGGTCTCAACCTTGTCGCCTTCTCAGCACATACCTTTCCTGCACACATAATCCTGCCTTTCTCCGTCACTGCCTGATCCTACTAGGAAAAAAGCATGCCGCCCAAAAAGGCCCATGTCAGGGAAATCGAGGAGACACTGCCGTTTTCCCAATTTTTGCTGTCTACATATCCCCGCCTCCGGTGGAAGGCTGCGTATGTGGCCGGGCAGCCAAGGCAAGGCCGAAATCCTGGCATCCTGGGCCCCAGCAATCCAATGGTTTACGGACGTGGGGACCCGGATGACATGTTTCCCACATACAGGAGGAATCCTTGGGCCCTTCACTGGCTCGCCCTTCAGCTCGGCCACGTCCACTACTGGCCCTGGCCTTTGGCCGGTGCCCCATTTAACGTGTGCTCCGGAGCGATGTTTCTCCACCCATCGCTATCATTCTGCCACCAGGGGATATGTGAGAGTGGGAGTCACCATTTGTCACTGGCAGCAGTGTCACAAGTCACTAGACTTCCAGGTACCAGCTGGCCTAGGCTGCCTTCTGCCCCAGGCAAGGTCCCGAATCCTTTATCCCAGATGCTGACACCTGGGCGCTGGCGGATATTCATTTTTAGCAACACAGAGGTCTGAGTGAGGGTCAGCAGGCCAGCTAGGTGAAGTCAAGGCCAGGTGGGCGGGACTAAGGCTCCTTTGCCATCACCATGGAGACAGTCCCACCACCGGAACAGTGGGCGGAGCTTATGATGGGCCTGGTGACAAGACTGAGCCAATGGCAGAGATCTGGCCCGCCAGGCAGATGACACAGGGCCCTCCATTAAGACCTATGACACCTAGTGGCCACAGGATTTGAGCACACCCTGGGAAAGCCTACGCAGGCACAGGGGAGCTTCTGGTTCCGACTGGTTCAGGGCATTGCTACAACAGGCCAGGTACCTCTTTCCCACTTTCCAGAGGATATCAGTACGCAATGCCACCCCACTCAGCATCTCTTGCCTCTCTCTGTCTCTCTCTGGATGTGTTCGCTCTCTGAAATCTCTTCCTTCTCCCCCTGAGTCACTTCACAGCTTGGAGTGCCTGACAGGGTGCCTAGAGACGAAAGAGCAAAGGGGGAAGGCCTCTGGCTCTACTGGTTGCCCACGGGCAGACAAGATCTGCTGGTCTACCTGCAAGGTCTAGAGAGTGGTGATTGACCGGGGATCTACATCACGGGCCGACCCTGGCCAGGTGAAGCTTGCTGACATGTGGCAGCCTCTCCGGAGACTACTAATTCCGCTGGTCACATTGTATGCAAATACCCAGCTGAGAGCACAGGGCAGAAAACATTGACACATACCTGCCAGAGGCCTATTCTGGGTCTGAAGAGTCCACCCTGGTCTCCAGCGACTCAGCATCTCAGCACACACTTTGCCTGCACACATGGAATCCGCCTCTCTCCACAAATGCCTTCTCCTGCGAGGAAACACAGGATGTCACTCAGCCAAAGGAGAGCACAGGCAAAGTCAACTGAAGCCCGCCTTTTCACGATTTTGCCCTGTGCTGGTCCACAGGCTCCGGGGCACACTGCGTGTGCGTCACTTCTCCGAAGACAAGGCCGAAATTCGGGCATCCAGGGCCCTAGCAGTCCAGAGTCTGCGGATGGCGGCATATGGATCACCTCTTTGCCACGTACAGGAGGGAGGCCTGGGCCCTAGCCTGGCCCCGCTAGAGCTCCACGACCTCAGCTATTTTCCCTGACCTTTGGCCCGTGCCCCCGTGAGTGTGTGATTTCTAGTTCCACTTCTCCTCCGACCACTCTCAATCCGCCACCTGCGGATACCTCAGCGTGGACGTGAACATCTATCACTCTCTGCAGTGTCACGGGTCACTAGGAGTCTAGGCTCAGGCTGACCTTGGCTGTCTTCTGCCCAGGCAAGGAGCCTAATCCCTCAAAGGAAATGAGGACACGTGGTCACTGGCCGACATCCTTTCTTTCATCCACACAGCGGTCTGAACGAGGGTAAAGAGGCCAGGTAGGACAGGTGAAGGCTGAGTGCGGGGCCTAAGGCTTCTTTCTCAATCACCACGGAGACAGCCACCGGAAGGCTGGGCGGAACTTCTGACGGGGACGGGTCACAAACTCTGAGCCAATAGGAGAGGTCCGGCCTAACAGGCCAGTTAGGCAGAGGCCTCCATTTTACCCATGGACACACAACGGCCCCTTCTGTCCTTGGCCACAAAATCGAGGGCACCCAGGGAATAACGTCACAGCAGGCAACCCCTGATGTGGACAGGTTCGACATACTGGGACAGCAGGCAGGTACCTCTTGTCCACTTACGCTGGGATATCAGTAGGCAAGGCGCCCTTCCTCAGCATCTATGGCCCCTCTCTGTATGTGTTCATTCAGAGAAATCTCTCCGTTCTACCCCTGAGACAAATCACAGCTATGAGGGGCCTGAGAGAGAGCCTGGAGAGGAAACAGGGGAGGCTTCTGGCTGTACCGCGTCCCCGTGGGTAGAGAACAGCAGTTAGTCTCTCTGGAAGGTCTTAGCTTCTGTTGCTTGACATGGGCAATACGGGAGGGGCGGACCCTGGCCAGGTGGAGCTTGTGGGCAGACGCGACCTCTGGGGGAAGAATAATTCCGCTGCTGCTTTGTATGCTGTAAACCTCCCCACGCCAGGTGGGATGGGCAGAGAACATTGACCCACAACTGCCAGGGGCCTTTCCTGGGACTGAAGATCCCAACCTGGTCTCAACCTTGTCGCCTTCTCAGCACATACCTTTCCTGCACACATAATCCTGCCTTTCTCCGTCACTGCCTGATCCTACTAGGAAAAAAGCATGCCGCCCAAAAAGGCCCATGTCAGGGAAATCGAGGAGACACTGCCGTTTTCCCAATTTTTGCTGTCTACATATCCCCGCCTCCGGTGGAAGGCTGCGTATGTGGCCGGGCAGCCAAGGCAAGGCCGAAATCCTGGCATCCTGGGCCCCAGCAATCCAATGGTTTACGGACGTGGGGACCCGGATGACATGTTTCCCACATACAGGAGGAATCCTTGGGCCCTTCACTGGCTCGCCCTTCAGCTCGGCCACGTCCACTACTGGCCCTGGCCTTTGGCCGGTGCCCCATTTAACGTGTGCTCCGGAGCGATGTTTCTCCACCCATCGCTATCATTCTGCCACCAGGGGATATGTGAGAGTGGGAGTCACCATTTGTCACTGGCAGCAGTGTCACAAGTCACTAGACTTCCAGGTACCAGCTGGCCTAGGCTGCCTTCTGCCCCAGGCAAGGTCCCGAATCCTTTATCCCAGATGCTGACACCTGGGCGCTGGCGGATATTCATTTTTAGCAACACAGAGGTCTGAGTGAGGGTCAGCAGGCCAGCTAGGTGAAGTCAAGGCCAGGTGGGCGGGACTAAGGCTCCTTTGCCATCACCATGGAGACAGTCCCACCACCGGAACAGTGGGCGGAGCTTATGATGGGCCTGGTGACAAGACTGAGCCAATGGCAGAGATCTGGCCCGCCAGGCAGATGACACAGGGCCCTCCATTATGACCTATGACACCTAGTGGCCACAGGATTTGAGCACACCCTGGGAAAGCCTACGCAGGCACAGGGGAGCTTCTGGTTCCGACTGGTTCAGGGCATTGCTACAACAGGCCAGGTACCTCTTTCCCACTTTCCAGAGGATATCAGTACGCAATGCCACCCCACTCAGCATCTCTTGCCTCTCTCTGTCTCTCTCTGGATGTGTTCGCTCTCTGAAATCTCTTCCTTCTCCCCCTGAGTCACTTCACAGCTTGGAGTGCCTGACAGGGTGCCTAGAGACGAAAGAGCAAAGGGGGAAGGCCTCTGGCTCTACTGGTTGCCCACGGGCAGACAAGATCTGCTGGTCTACCTGCAAGGTCTAGAGAGTGGTGATTGACCGGGGATCTACATCACGGGCCGACCCTGGCCAGGTGAAGCTTGCTGACATGTGGCAGCCTCTCCGGAGACTACTAATTCCGCTGGTCACATTGTATGCAAATACCCAGCTGAGAGCACAGGGCAGAAAACATTGACACATACCTGCCAGAGGCCTATTCTGGGTCTGAAGAGTCCACCCTGGTCTCCAGCGACTCAGCATCTCAGCACACACTTTGCCTGCACACATGGAATCCGCCTCTCTCCACAAATGCCTTCTCCTGCGAGGAAACACAGGATGTCACTCAGCCAAAGGAGAGCACAGGCAAAGTCAACTGAAGCCCGCCTTTTCACGATTTTGCCCTGTGCTGGTCCACAGGCTCCGGGGCACACTGCGTGTGCGTCACTTCTCCGAAGACAAGGCCGAAATTCGGGCATCCAGGGCCCTAGCAGTCCAGAGTCTGCGGATGGCGGCATATGGATCACCTCTTTGCCACGTACAGGAGGGAGGCCTGGGCCCTAGCCTGGCCCCGCTAGAGCTCCACGACCTCAGCTATTTTCCCTGACCTTTGGCCCGTGCCCCCGTGAGTGTGTGATTTCTAGTTCCACTTCTCCTCCGACCACTCTCAATCCGCCACCTGCGGATACCTCAGCGTGGACGTGAACATCTATCACTCTCTGCAGTGTCACGGGTCACTAGGAGTCTAGGCTCAGGCTGACCTTGGCTGTCTTCTGCCCAGGCAAGGAGCCTAATCCCTCAAAGGAAATGAGGACACGTGGTCACTGGCCGACATCCTTTCTTTCATCCACACAGCGGTCTGAACGAGGGTAAAGAGGCCAGGTAGGACAGGTGAAGGCTGAGTGCGGGGCCTAAGGCTTCTTTCTCAATCACCACGGAGACAGCCACCGGAAGGCTGGGCGGAACTTCTGACGGGGACGGGTCACAAACTCTGAGCCAATAGGAGAGGTCCGGCCTAACAGGCCAGTTAGGCAGAGGCCTCCATTTTACCCATGGACACACAACGGCCCCTTCTGTCCTTGGCCACAAAATCGAGGGCACCCAGGGAATAACGTCACAGCAGGCAACCCCTGATGTGGACAGGTTCGACATACTGGGACAGCAGGCAGGTACCTCTTGTCCACTTACGCTGGGATATCAGTAGGCAAGGCGCCCTTCCTCAGCATCTATGGCCCCTCTCTGTATGTGTTCATTCAGAGAAATCTCTCCGTTCTACCCCTGAGACAAATCACAGCTATGAGGGGCCTGAGAGAGAGCCTGGAGAGGAAACAGGGGAGGCTTCTGGCTGTACCGCGTCCCCGTGGGTAGAGAACAGCAGTTAGTCTCTCTGGAAGGTCTTAGCTTCTGTTGCTTGACATGGGCAATACGGGAGGGGCGGACCCTGGCCAGGTGGAGCTTGTGGGCAGACGCGACCTCTGGGGGAAGAATAATTCCGCTGCTGCTTTGTATGCTGTAAACCTCCCCACGCCAGGTGGGATGGGCAGAGAACATTGACCCACAACTGCCAGGGGCCTTTCCTGGGACTGAAGATCCCAACCTGGTCTCAACCTTGTCGCCTTCTCAGCACATACCTTTCCTGCACACATAATCCTGCCTTTCTCCGTCACTGCCTGATCCTACTAGGAAAAAAGCATGCCGCCCAAAAAGGCCCATGTCAGGGAAATCGAGGAGACACTGCCGTTTTCCCAATTTTTGCTGTCTACATATCCCCGCCTCCGGTGGAAGGCTGCGTATGTGGCCGGGCAGCCAAGGCAAGGCCGAAATCCTGGCATCCTGGGCCCCAGCAATCCAATGGTTTACGGACGTGGGGACCCGGATGACATGTTTCCCACATACAGGAGGAATCCTTGGGCCCTTCACTGGCTCGCCCTTCAGCTCGGCCACGTCCACTACTGGCCCTGGCCTTTGGCCGGTGCCCCATTTAACGTGTGCTCCGGAGCGATGTTTCTCCACCCATCGCTATCATTCTGCCACCAGGGGATATGTGAGAGTGGGAGTCACCATTTGTCACTGGCAGCAGTGTCACAAGTCACTAGACTTCCAGGTACCAGCTGGCCTAGGCTGCCTTCTGCCCCAGGCAAGGTCCCGAATCCTTTATCCCAGATGCTGACACCTGGGCGCTGGCGGATATTCATTTTTAGCAACACAGAGGTCTGAGTGAGGGTCAGCAGGCCAGCTAGGTGAAGTCAAGGCCAGGTGGGCGGGACTAAGGCTCCTTTGCCATCACCATGGAGACAGTCCCACCACCGGAACAGTGGGCGGAGCTTATGATGGGCCTGGTGACAAGACTGAGCCAATGGCAGAGATCTGGCCCGCCAGGCAGATGACACAGGGCCCTCCATTATGACCTATGACACCTAGTGGCCACAGGATTTGAGCACACCCTGGGAAAGCCTACGCAGGCACAGGGGAGCTTCTGGTTCCGACTGGTTCAGGGCATTGCTACAACAGGCCAGGTACCTCTTTCCCACTTTCCAGAGGATATCAGTACGCAATGCCACCCCACTCAGCATCTCTTGCCTCTCTCTGTCTCTCTCTGGATGTGTTCGCTCTCTGAAATCTCTTCCTTCTCCCCCTGAGTCACTTCACAGCTTGGAGTGCCTGACAGGGTGCCTAGAGACGAAAGAGCAAAGGGGGAAGGCCTCTGGCTCTACTGGTTGCCCACGGGCAGACAAGATCTGCTGGTCTACCTGCAAGGTCTAGAGAGTGGTGATTGACCGGGGATCTACATCACGGGCCGACCCTGGCCAGGTGAAGCTTGCTGACATGTGGCAGCCTCTCCGGAGACTACTAATTCCGCTGGTCACATTGTATGCAAATACCCAGCTGAGAGCACAGGGCAGAAAACATTGACACATACCTGCCAGAGGCCTATTCTGGGTCTGAAGAGTCCACCCTGGTCTCCAGCGACTCAGCATCTCAGCACACACTTTGCCTGCACACATGGAATCCGCCTCTCTCCACAAATGCCTTCTCCTGCGAGGAAACACAGGATGTCACTCAGCCAAAGGAGAGCACAGGCAAAGTCAACTGAAGCCCGCCTTTTCACGATTTTGCCCTGTGCTGGTCCACAGGCTCCGGGGCACACTGCGTGTGCGTCACTTCTCCGAAGACAAGGCCGAAATTCGGGCATCCAGGGCCCTAGCAGTCCAGAGTCTGCGGATGGCGGCATATGGATCACCTCTTTGCCACGTACAGGAGGGAGGCCTGGGCCCTAGCCTGGCCCCGCTAGAGCTCCACGACCTCAGCTATTTTCCCTGACCTTTGGCCCGTGCCCCCGTGAGTGTGTGATTTCTAGTTCCACTTCTCCTCCGACCACTCTCAATCCGCCACCTGCGGATACCTCAGCGTGGACGTGAACATCTATCACTCTCTGCAGTGTCACGGGTCACTAGGAGTCTAGGCTCAGGCTGACCTTGGCTGTCTTCTGCCCAGGCAAGGAGCCTAATCCCTCAAAGGAAATGAGGACACGTGGTCACTGGCCGACATCCTTTCTTTCATCCACACAGCGGTCTGAACGAGGGTAAAGAGGCCAGGTAGGACAGGTGAAGGCTGAGTGCGGGGCCTAAGGCTTCTTTCTCAATCACCACGGAGACAGCCACCGGAAGGCTGGGCGGAACTTCTGACGGGGACGGGTCACAAACTCTGAGCCAATAGGAGAGGTCCGGCCTAACAGGCCAGTTAGGCAGAGGCCTCCATTTTACCCATGGACACACAACGGCCCCTTCTGTCCTTGGCCACAAAATCGAGGGCACCCAGGGAATAACGTCACAGCAGGCAACCCCTGATGTGGACAGGTTCGACATACTGGGACAGCAGGCAGGTACCTCTTGTCCACTTACGCTGGGATATCAGTAGGCAAGGCGCCCTTCCTCAGCATCTATGGCCCCTCTCTGTATGTGTTCATTCAGAGAAATCTCTCCGTTCTACCCCTGAGACAAATCACAGCTATGAGGGGCCTGAGAGAGAGCCTGGAGAGGAAACAGGGGAGGCTTCTGGCTGTACCGCGTCCCCGTGGGTAGAGAACAGCAGTTAGTCTCTCTGGAAGGTCTTAGCTTCTGTTGCTTGACATGGGCAATACGGGAGGGGCGGACCCTGGCCAGGTGGAGCTTGTGGGCAGACGCGACCTCTGGGGGAAGAATAATTCCGCTGCTGCTTTGTATGCTGTAAACCTCCCCACGCCAGGTGGGATGGGCAGAGAACATTGACCCACAACTGCCAGGGGCCTTTCCTGGGACTGAAGATCCCAACCTGGTCTCAACCTTGTCGCCTTCTCAGCACATACCTTTCCTGCACACATAATCCTGCCTTTCTCCGTCACTGCCTGATCCTACTAGGAAAAAAGCATGCCGCCCAAAAAGGCCCATGTCAGGGAAATCGAGGAGACACTGCCGTTTTCCCAATTTTTGCTGTCTACATATCCCCGCCTCCGGTGGAAGGCTGCGTATGTGGCCGGGCAGCCAAGGCAAGGCCGAAATCCTGGCATCCTGGGCCCCAGCAATCCAATGGTTTACGGACGTGGGGACCCGGATGACATGTTTCCCACATACAGGAGGAATCCTTGGGCCCTTCACTGGCTCGCCCTTCAGCTCGGCCACGTCCACTACTGGCCCTGGCCTTTGGCCGGTGCCCCATTTAACGTGTGCTCCGGAGCGATGTTTCTCCACCCATCGCTATCATTCTGCCACCAGGGGATATGTGAGAGTGGGAGTCACCATTTGTCACTGGCAGCAGTGTCACAAGTCACTAGACTTCCAGGTACCAGCTGGCCTAGGCTGCCTTCTGCCCCAGGCAAGGTCCCGAATCCTTTATCCCAGATGCTGACACCTGGGCGCTGGCGGATATTCATTTTTAGCAACACAGAGGTCTGAGTGAGGGTCAGCAGGCCAGCTAGGTGAAGTCAAGGCCAGGTGGGCGGGACTAAGGCTCCTTTGCCATCACCATGGAGACAGTCCCACCACCGGAACAGTGGGCGGAGCTTATGATGGGCCTGGTGACAAGACTGAGCCAATGGCAGAGATCTGGCCCGCCAGGCAGATGACACAGGGCCCTCCATTATGACCTATGACACCTAGTGGCCACAGGATTTGAGCACACCCTGGGAAAGCCTACGCAGGCACAGGGGAGCTTCTGGTTCCGACTGGTTCAGGGCATTGCTACAACAGGCCAGGTACCTCTTTCCCACTTTCCAGAGGATATCAGTACGCAATGCCACCCCACTCAGCATCTCTTGCCTCTCTCTGTCTCTCTCTGGATGTGTTCGCTCTCTGAAATCTCTTCCTTCTCCCCCTGAGTCACTTCACAGCTTGGAGTGCCTGACAGGGTGCCTAGAGACGAAAGAGCAAAGGGGGAAGGCCTCTGGCTCTACTGGTTGCCCACGGGCAGACAAGATCTGCTGGTCTACCTGCAAGGTCTAGAGAGTGGTGATTGACCGGGGATCTACATCACGGGCCGACCCTGGCCAGGTGAAGCTTGCTGACATGTGGCAGCCTCTCCGGAGACTACTAATTCCGCTGGTCACATTGTATGCAAATACCCAGCTGAGAGCACAGGGCAGAAAACATTGACACATACCTGCCAGAGGCCTATTCTGGGTCTGAAGAGTCCACCCTGGTCTCCAGCGACTCAGCATCTCAGCACACACTTTGCCTGCACACATGGAATCCGCCTCTCTCCACAAATGCCTTCTCCTGCGAGGAAACACAGGATGTCACTCAGCCAAAGGAGAGCACAGGCAAAGTCAACTGAAGCCCGCCTTTTCACGATTTTGCCCTGTGCTGGTCCACAGGCTCCGGGGCACACTGCGTGTGCGTCACTTCTCCGAAGACAAGGCCGAAATTCGGGCATCCAGGGCCCTAGCAGTCCAGAGTCTGCGGATGGCGGCATATGGATCACCTCTTTGCCACGTACAGGAGGGAGGCCTGGGCCCTAGCCTGGCCCCGCTAGAGCTCCACGACCTCAGCTATTTTCCCTGACCTTTGGCCCGTGCCCCCGTGAGTGTGTGATTTCTAGTTCCACTTCTCCTCCGACCACTCTCAATCCGCCACCTGCGGATACCTCAGCGTGGACGTGAACATCTATCACTCTCTGCAGTGTCACGGGTCACTAGGAGTCTAGGCTCAGGCTGACCTTGGCTGTCTTCTGCCCAGGCAAGGAGCCTAATCCCTCAAAGGAAATGAGGACACGTGGTCACTGGCCGACATCCTTTCTTTCATCCACACAGCGGTCTGTACGAGGGTAAAGAGGCCAGGTAGGACAGGTGAAGGCTGAGTGCGGGGCCTAAGGCTTCTTTCTCAATCACCACGGAGACAGCCACCGGAAGGCTGGGCGGAACTTCTGACGGGGACGGGTCACAAACTCTGAGCCAATAGGAGAGGTCCGGCCTAACAGGCCAGTTAGGCAGAGGCCTCCATTTTACCCATGGACACACAACGGCCCCTTCTGTCCTTGGCCACAAAATCGAGGGCACCCAGGGAATAACGTCACAGCAGGCAACCCCTGATGTGGACAGGTTCGACATACTGGGACAGCAGGCAGGTACCTCTTGTCCACTTACGCTGGGATATCAGTAGGCAAGGCGCCCTTCCTCAGCATCTATGGCCCCTCTCTGTATGTGTTCATTCAGAGAAATCTCTCCGTTCTACCCCTGAGACAAATCACAGCTATGAGGGGCCTGAGAGAGAGCCTGGAGAGGAAACAGGGGAGGCTTCTGGCTGTACCGCGTCCCCGTGGGTAGAGAACAGCAGTTAGTCTCTCTGGAAGGTCTTAGCTTCTGTTGCTTGACATGGGCAATACGGGAGGGGCGGACCCTGGCCAGGTGGAGCTTGTGGGCAGACGCGACCTCTGGGGGAAGAATAATTCCGCTGCTGCTTTGTATGCTATAAACCTCCCCACGCCAGGTGGGATGGGCAGAGAACATTGACCCACAACTGCCAGGGGCCTTTCCTGGGACTGAAGATCCCAACCTGGTCTCAACCTTGTCGCCTTCTCAGCACATACCTTTCCTGCACACATAATCCTGCCTTTCTCCGTCACTGCCTGATCCTACTAGGAAAAAAGCATGCCGCCCAAAAAGGCCCATGTCAGGGAAATCGAGGAGACACTGCCGTTTTCCCAATTTTTGCTGTCTACATATCCCCGCCTCCGGTGGAAGGCTGCGTATGTGGCCGGGCAGCCAAGGCAAGGCCGAAATCCTGGCATCCTGGGCCCCAGCAATCCAATGGTTTACGGGCGTGGGGACCCGGATGACATGTTTCCCACATACAGGAGGAATCCTTGGGCCCTTCACTGGCTCGCCCTTCAGCTCGGCCACGTCCACTACTGGCCCTGGCCTTTGGCCGGTGCCCCATTTAACGTGTGCTCCGGAGCGATGTTTCTCCACCCATCGCTATCATTCTGCCACCAGGGGATATGTGAGAGTGGGAGTCACCATTTGTCACTGGCAGCAGTGTCACAAGTCACTAGACTTCCAGGTACCAGCTGGCCTAGGCTGCCTTCTGCCCCAGGCAAGGTCCCGAATCCTTTATCCCAGATGCTGACACCTGGGCGCTGGCGGATATTCATTTTTAGCAACACAGAGGTCTGAGTGAGGGTCAGCAGGCCAGCTAGGTGAAGTCAAGGCCAGGTGGGCGGGACTAAGGCTCCTTTGCCATCACCATGGAGACAGTCCCACCACCGGAACAGTGGGCGGAGCTTATGATGGGCCTGGTGACAAGACTGAGCCAATGGCAGAGATCTGGCCCGCCAGGCAGATGACACAGGGCCCTCCATTAAGACCTATGACACCTAGTGGCCACAGGATTTGAGCACACCCTGGGAAAGCCTACGCAGGCACAGGGGAGCTTCTGGTTCCGACTGGTTCAGGGCATTGCTACAACAGGCCAGGTACCTCTTTCCCACTTTCCAGAGGATATCAGTACGCAATGCCACCCCACTCAGCATCTCTTGCCTCTCTCTGTCTCTCTCTGGATGTGTTCGCTCTCTGAAATCTCTTCCTTCTCCCCCTGAGTCACTTCACAGCTTGGAGTGCCTGACAGGGTGCCTAGAGACGAAAGAGCAAAGGGGGAAGGCCTCTGGCTCTACTGGTTGCCCACGGGCAGACAAGATCTGCTGGTCTATCTGCAAGGTCTAGAGAGTGGTGATTGACCGGGGATCTACATCACGGGCCGACCCTGGCCAGGTGAAGCTTGCTGACATGTGGCAGCCTCTCCGGAGACTACTAATTCCGCTGGTCACATTGTATGCAAATACCCAGCTGAGAGCACAGGGCAGAAAACATTGACACATACCTGCCAGAGGCCTATTCTGGGTCTGAAGAGTCCACCCTGGTCTCCAGCGACTCAGCATCTCAGCACACACTTTGCCTGCACACATGGAATCCGCCTCTCTCCACAAATGCCTTCTCCTGCGAGGAAACACAGGATGTCACTCAGCCAAAGGAGAGCACAGGCAAAGTCAACTGAAGCCCGCCTTTTCACGATTTTGCCCTGTGCTGGTCCACAGGCTCCGGGGCACACTGCGTGTGCGTCACTTCTCCGAAGACAAGGCCGAAATTCGGGCATCCAGGGCCCTAGCAGTCCAGAGTCTGCGGATGGCGGCATATGGATCACCTCTTTGCCACGTACAGGAGGGAGGCCTGGGCCCTAGCCTGGCCCCGCTAGAGCTCCACGACCTCAGCTATTTTCCCTGACCTTTGGCCCGTGCCCCCGTGAGTGTGTGATTTCTAGTTCCACTTCTCCTCCGACCACTCTCAATCCGCCACCTGCGGATACCTCAGCGTGGACGTGAACATCTATCACTCTCTGCAGTGTCACGGGTCACTAGGAGTCTAGGCTCAGGCTGACCTTGGCTGTCTTCTGCCCAGGCAAGGAGCCTAATCCCTCAAAGGAAATGAGGACACGTGGTCACTGGCCGACATCCTTTCTTTCATCCACACAGCGGTCTGTACGAGGGTAAAGAGGCCAGGTAGGACAGGTGAAGGCTGAGTGCGGGGCCTAAGGCTTCTTTCTCAATCACCACGGAGACAGCCACCGGAAGGCTGGGCGGAACTTCTGACGGGGACGGGTCACAAACTCTGAGCCAATAGGAGAGGTCCGGCCTAACAGGCCAGTTAGGCAGAGGCCTCCATTTTACCCATGGACACACAACGGCCCCTTCTGTCCTTGGCCACAAAATCGAGGGCACCCAGGGAATAACGTCACAGCAGGCAACCCCTGATGTGGACAGGTTCGACATACTGGGACAGCAGGCAGGTACCTCTTGTCCACTTACGCTGGGATATCAGTAGGCAAGGCGCCCTTCCTCAGCATCTATGGCCCCTCTCTGTATGTGTTCATTCAGAGAAATCTCTCCGTTCTACCCCTGAGACAAATCACAGCTATGAGGGGCCTGAGAGAGAGCCTGGAGAGGAAACAGGGGAGGCTTCTGGCTGTACCGCGTCCCCGTGGGTAGAGAACAGCAGTTAGTCTCTCTGGAAGGTCTTAGCTTCTGTTGCTTGACATGGGCAATACGGGAGGGGCGGACCCTGGCCAGGTGGAGCTTGTGGGCAGACGCGACCTCTGGGGGAAGAATAATTCCGCTGCTGCTTTGTATGCTATAAACCTCCCCACGCCAGGTGGGATGGGCAGAGAACATTGACCCACAACTGCCAGGGGCCTTTCCTGGGACTGAAGATCCCAACCTGGTCTCAACCTTGTCGCCTTCTCAGCACATACCTTTCCTGCACACATAATCCTGCCTTTCTCCGTCACTGCCTGATCCTACTAGGAAAAAAGCATGCCGCCCAAAAAGGCCCATGTCAGGGAAATCGAGGAGACACTGCCGTTTTCCCAATTTTTGCTGTCTACATATCCCCGCCTCCGGTGGAAGGCTGCGTATGTGGCCGGGCAGCCAAGGCAAGGCCGAAATCCTGGCATCCTGGGCCCCAGCAATCCAATGGTTTACGGGCGTGGGGACCCGGATGACATGTTTCCCACATACAGGAGGAATCCTTGGGCCCTTCACTGGCTCGCCCTTCAGCTCGGCCACGTCCACTACTGGCCCTGGCCTTTGGCCGGTGCCCCATTTAACGTGTGCTCCGGAGCGATGTTTCTCCACCCATCGCTATCATTCTGCCACCAGGGGATATGTGAGAGTGGGAGTCACCATTTGTCACTGGCAGCAGTGTCACAAGTCACTAGACTTCCAGGTACCAGCTGGCCTAGGCTGCCTTCTGCCCCAGGCAAGGTCCCGAATCCTTTATCCCAGATGCTGACACCTGGGCGCTGGCGGATATTCATTTTTAGCAACACAGAGGTCTGAGTGAGGGTCAGCAGGCCAGCTAGGTGAAGTCAAGGCCAGGTGGGCGGGACTAAGGCTCCTTTGCCATCACCATGGAGACAGTCCCACCACCGGAACAGTGGGCGGAGCTTATGATGGGCCTGGTGACAAGACTGAGCCAATGGCAGAGATCTGGCCCGCCAGGCAGATGACACAGGGCCCTCCATTAAGACCTATGACACCTAGTGGCCACAGGATTTGAGCACACCCTGGGAAAGCCTACGCAGGCACAGGGGAGCTTCTGGTTCCGACTGGTTCAGGGCATTGCTACAACAGGCCAGGTACCTCTTTCCCACTTTCCAGAGGATATCAGTACGCAATGCCACCCCACTCAGCATCTCTTGCCTCTCTCTGTCTCTCTCTGGATGTGTTCGCTCTCTGAAATCTCTTCCTTCTCCCCCTGAGTCACTTCACAGCTTGGAGTGCCTGACAGGGTGCCTAGAGACGAAAGAGCAAAGGGGGAAGGCCTCTGGCTCTACTGGTTGCCCACGGGCAGACAAGATCTGCTGGTCTATCTGCAAGGTCTAGAGAGTGGTGATTGACCGGGGATCTACATCACGGGCCGACCCTGGCCAGGTGAAGCTTGCTGACATGTGGCAGCCTCTCCGGAGACTACTAATTCCGCTGGTCACATTGTATGCAAATACCCAGCTGAGAGCACAGGGCAGAAAACATTGACACATACCTGCCAGAGGCCTATTCTGGGTCTGAAGAGTCCACCCTGGTCTCCAGCGACTCAGCATCTCAGCACACACTTTGCCTGCACACATGGAATCCGCCTCTCTCCACAAATGCCTTCTCCTGCGAGGAAACACAGGATGTCACTCAGCCAAAGGAGAGCACAGGCAAAGTCAACTGAAGCCCGCCTTTTCACGATTTTGCCCTGTGCTGGTCCACAGGCTCCGGGGCACACTGCGTGTGCGTCACTTCTCCGAAGACAAGGCCGAAATTCGGGCATCCAGGGCCCTAGCAGTCCAGAGTCTGCGGATGGCGGCATGTGGATCACCTCTTTGCCACGTACAGGAGGGAGGCCTGGGCCCTAGCCTGGCCCCGCTAGAGCTCCACGACCTCAGCTATTTTCCCTGAACTTTGGCCCGTGCCCCCGTGAGTGTGTGATTTCTAGTTCCACTTCTCCTCCGACCACTCTCAATCCGCCACCTGCGGATACCTCAGCGTGGACGTGAACATCTATCACTCTCTGCAGTGTCACGGGTCACTAGGAGTCTAGGCTCAGGTTGACCTTGGCTGTCTTCTGCCCAGGCAAGGAGCCTAATCCTTCAAAGGAAATGAGGACACGTGGTCACTGGCCGACATCCTTTCTTTCATCCACACAGCGGTCTGAACGAGGGTAAAGAGGCCAGGTAGGACAGGTGAAGGCTGAGTGCGGGGCCTAAGGCTTCTTTCTCAATCACCACGGAGACAGCCACCGGAAGGCTGGGCGGAACTTCTGACGGGGACGGGTCACAAACTCTGAGCCAATAGGAGAGGTCCGGCCTAACAGGCCAGTTAGGCAGAGGCCTCCATTTTACCCATGGACACACAACGGCCCCTTCCGTCCTTGGCCACAAAATCGAGGGCACCCAGGGAATAACGTCACAGCAGGCAACCCCTGATGTGGACAGGTTCGACATACTGGGACAGCAGGCAGGTACCTCTTGTCCACTTACGCTGGGATATCAGTAGGCAAGGCGCCCTTCCTCAGCATCTATGGCCCCTCTCTGTATGTGTTCATTCAGAGAAATCTCTCCGTTCTACCCCTGAGACAAATCACAGCTATGAGGGGCCTGAGAGAGAGCCTGGAGAGGAAACAGGGGAGGCTTCTGGCTGTACCGCGTCCCTGTGGGTAGAGAACAGCAGTTAGTCTCTCTGGAAGGTCTTAGCTTCTGTTGCTTGACATGGGCAATACGGGAGGGGCGGACCCTGGCCAGGTGGAGCTTGTGGGCAGACGCGACCTCTGGGGGAAGAATAATTCCGCTGCTGCTTTGTATGCTATAAACCTCCCCACGCCAGGTGGGATGGGCAGAGAACATTGACCCACAACTGCCAGGGGCCTTTCCTGGGACTGAAGATCCCAACCTGGTCTCAACCTTGTCGCCTTCTCAGCACATACCTTTCCTGCACACATAATCCTGCCTTTCTCCGTCACTGCCTGATCCTACTAGGAAAAAAGCATGCCGCCCAAAAAGGCCCATGTCAGGGAAATCGAGGAGACACTGCCGTTTTCCCAATTTTTGCTGTCTACATATCCCCGCCTCCGGTGGAAGGCTGCGTATGTGGCCGGGCAGCCAAGGCAAGGCCGAAATCCTGGCATCCTGGGCCCCAGCAATCCAATGGTTTACGGGCGTGGGGACCCGGATGACATGTTTCCCACATACAGGAGGAATCCTTGGGCCCTTCACTGGCTCGCCGTTCAGCTCGGCCACGTCCACTACTGGCCCTGGCCTTTGGCCGGTGCCCCATTTAACGTGTGCTCCGGAGCGATGTTTCTCCACCCATCGCTATCATTCTGCCACCAGGGGATATGTGAGAGTGGGAGTCACCATTTGTCACTAGCAGCAGTGTCACAAGTCACTAGACTTCCAGGTACCAGCTGGCCTAGGCTGCCTTCTGCCCCAGGCAAGGTCCCAAATCCTTTATCCCAGATGCTGACACCTGGGCGCTGGCGGATATTCATTTTTAGCAACACAGAGGTCTGAGTGAGGGTCAGCAGGCCAGCTAGGTGAAGTCAAGGCCAGGTGGGCGGGACTAAGGCTCCTTTGCCATCACCATGGAGACAGTCCCACCACCGGAACAGTGGGCGGAGCTTATGATGGGCCTGGTGACAAGACTGAGCCAATGGCAGAGATCTGGCCCGCCAGGCAGATGACACAGGGCCCTCCATTATGACCTATGACACCTAGTGGCCACAGGATTTGAGCACACCCTGGGAAAGCCTACGCAGGCACAGGGGAGCTTCTGGTTCCGACTGGTTCAGGGCATTGCTACAACAGGCCAGGTACCTCTTTCCCACTTTCCAGAGGATATCAGTACGCAATGCCACCCCACTCAGCATCTCTTGCCTCTCTCTGTCTCTCTCTGGATGTGTTCGCTCTCTGAAATCTCTTCCTTCTCCCCCTGAGTCACTTCACAGCTTGGAGTGCCTGACAGGGTGCCTAGAGACGAAAGAGCAAAGGGGGAAGGCCTCTGGCTCTACTGGTTGCCCACGGGCAGACAAGATCTGCTGGTCTATCTGCAAGGTCTAGAGAGTGGTGATTGACCGGGGATCTACATCACGGGCCGACCCTGGCCAGGTGAAGCTTGCTGACATGTGGCAGCCTCTCCGGAGACTACTAATTCCGCTGGTCACATTGTATGCAAATACCCAGCTGAGAGCACAGGGCAGAAAACATTGACACATACCTGCCAGAGGCCTATTCTGGGTCTGAAGAGTCCACCCTGGTCTCCAGCGACTCAGCATCTCAGCACACACTTTGCCTGCACACATGGAATCCGCCTCTCTCCACAAATGCCTTCTCCTGCTAGGAAACACAGGATGTCACTCAGCCAAAGGAGAGCACAGGCAAAGTCAACTGAAGCCCGCCTTTTCACGATTTTGCCCTGTGCTGGTCCACAGGCTCCGGGGCACACTGCGTGTGCGTCACTTCTCCGAAGACAAGGCCGAAATTCGGGCATCCAGGGCCCTAGCAGTCCAGAGTCTGCGGATGGCGGCATATGGATCACCTCTTTGCCACGTACAGGAGGGAGGCCTGGGCCCTAGCCTGGCTCCGCTAGAGCTCCACGACCTCAGCTATTTTCCCTGACCTTTGGCCCGTGCCCCCGTGAGTGTGTGATTTCTAGTTCCACTTCTCCTCCGACCACTCTCAATCCGCCACCTGCGGATACCTCAGCGTGGACGTGAACATCTATCACTCTCTGCAGTGTCACGGGTCACTAGGAGTCTAGGCTCAGGCTGACCTTGGCTGTCTTCTGCCCAGGCAAGGAGCCTAATCCCTCAAAGGAAATGAGGACACGTGGTCACTGGCCGACATCCTTTCTTTCATCCACACAGCGGTCTGTACGAGGGTAAAGAGGCCAGGTAGGACAGGTGAAGGCTGAGTGCGGGGCCTAAGGCTTCTTTCTCAATCACCACGGAGACAGCCACCGGAAGGCTGGGCGGAACTTCTGACGGGGACGGGTCACAAACTCTGAGCCAATAGGAGAGGTCCGGCCTAACAGGCCAGTTAGGCAGAGGCCTCCATTTTACCCATGGACACACAACGGCCCCTTCTGTCCTTGGCCACAAAATCGAGGGCACCCAGGGAATAACGTCACAGCAGGCAACCCCTGATGTGGACAGGTTCGACATACTGGGACAGCAGGCAGGTACCTCTTGTCCACTTACGCTGGGATATCAGTAGGCAAGGCGCCCTTCCTCAGCATCTATGGCCCCTCTCTGTATGTGTTCATTCAGAGAAATCTCTCCGTTCTACCCCTGAGACAAATCACAGCTATGAGGGGCCTGAGAGAGAGCCTGGAGAGGAAACAGGGGAGGCTTCTGGCTGTACCGCGTCCCCGTGGGTAGAGAACAGCAGTTAGTCTCTCTGGAAGGTCTTAGCTTCTGTTGCTTGACATGGGCAATACGGGAGGGGCGGACCCTGGCCAGGTGGAGCTTGTGGGCAGACGCGACCTCTGGGGGAAGAATAATTCCGCTGCTGCTTTGTATGCTGTAAACCTCCCCACGCCAGGTGGGATGGGCAGAGAACATTGACCCACAACTGCCAGGGGCCTTTCCTGGGACTGAAGATCCCAACCTGGTCTCAACCTTGTCGCCTTCTCAGCACATACCTTTCCTGCACACATAATCCTGCCTTTCTCCGTCACTGCCTGATCCTACTAGGAAAAAAGCATGCCGCCCAAAAAGGCCCATGTCAGGGAAATCGAGGAGACACTGCCGTTTTCCCAATTTTTGCTGTCTACATATCCCCGCCTCCGGTGGAAGGCTGCGTATGTGGCCGGGCAGCCAAGGCAAGGCCGAAATCCTGGCATCCTGGGCCCCAGCAATCCAATGGTTTACGGACGTGGGGACCCGGATGACATGTTTCCCACATACAGGAGGAATCCTTGGGCCCTTCACTGGCTCGCCCTTCAGCTCGGCCACGTCCACTACTGGCCCTGGCCTTTGGCCGGTGCCCCATTTAACGTGTGCTCCGGAGCGATGTTTCTCCACCCATCGCTATCATTCTGCCACCAGGGGATATGTGAGAGTGGGAGTCACCATTTGTCACTGGCAGCAGTGTCACAAGTCACTAGACTTCCAGGTACCAGCTGGCCTAGGCTGCCTTCTGCCCCAGGCAAGGTCCCGAATCCTTTATCCCAGATGCTGACACCTGGGCGCTGGCGGATATTCATTTTTAGCAACACAGAGGTCTGAGTGAGGGTCAGCAGGCCAGCTAGGTGAAGTCAAGGCCAGGTGGGCGGGACTAAGGCTCCTTTGCCATCACCATGGAGACAGTCCCACCACCGGAACAGTGGGCGGAGCTTATGATGGGCCTGGTGACAAGACTGAGCCAATGGCAGAGATCTGGCCCGCCAGGCAGATGACACAGGGCCCTCCATTATGACCTATGACACCTAGTGGCCACAGGATTTGAGCACACCCTGGGAAAGCCTACGCAGGCACAGGGGAGCTTCTGGTTCCGACTGGTTCAGGGCATTGCTACAACAGGCCAGGTACCTCTTTCCCACTTTCCAGAGGATATCAGTACGCAATGCCACCCCACTCAGCATCTCTTGCCTCTCTCTGTCTCTCTCTGGATGTGTTCGCTCTCTGAAATCTCTTCCTTCTCCCCCTGAGTCACTTCACAGCTTGGAGTGCCTGACAGGGTGCCTAGAGACGAAAGAGCAAAGGGGGAAGGCCTCTGGCTCTACTGGTTGCCCACGGGCAGACAAGATCTGCTGGTCTACCTGCAAGGTCTAGAGAGTGGTGATTGACCGGGGATCTACATCACGGGCCGACCCTGGCCAGGTGAAGCTTGCTGACATGTGGCAGCCTCTCCGGAGACTACTAATTCCGCTGGTCACATTGTATGCAAATACCCAGCTGAGAGCACAGGGCAGAAAACATTGACACATACCTGCCAGAGGCCTATTCTGGGTCTGAAGAGTCCACCCTGGTCTCCAGCGACTCAGCATCTCAGCACACACTTTGCCTGCACACATGGAATCCGCCTCTCTCCACAAATGCCTTCTCCTGCGAGGAAACACAGGATGTCACTCAGCCAAAGGAGAGCACAGGCAAAGTCAACTGAAGCCCGCCTTTTCACGATTTTGCCCTGTGCTGGTCCACAGGCTCCGGGGCACACTGCGTGTGCGTCACTTCTCCGAAGACAAGGCCGAAATTCGGGCATCCAGGGCCCTAGCAGTCCAGAGTCTGCGGATGGCGGCATATGGATCACCTCTTTGCCACGTACAGGAGGGAGGCCTGGGCCCTAGCCTGGCCCCGCTAGAGCTCCACGACCTCAGCTATTTTCCCTGACCTTTGGCCCGTGCCCCCGTGAGTGTGTGATTTCTAGTTCCACTTCTCCTCCGACCACTCTCAATCCGCCACCTGCGGATACCTCAGCGTGGACGTGAACATCTATCACTCTCTGCAGTGTCACGGGTCACTAGGAGTCTAGGCTCAGGCTGACCTTGGCTGTCTTCTGCCCAGGCAAGGAGCCTAATCCCTCAAAGGAAATGAGGACACGTGGTCACTGGCCGACATCCTTTCTTTCATCCACACAGCGGTCTGAACGAGGGTAAAGAGGCCAGGTAGGACAGGTGAAGGCTGAGTGCGGGGCCTAAGGCTTCTTTCTCAATCACCACGGAGACAGCCACCGGAAGGCTGGGCGGAACTTCTGACGGGGACGGGTCACAAACTCTGAGCCAATAGGAGAGGTCCGGCCTAACAGGCCAGTTAGGCAGAGGCCTCCATTTTACCCATGGACACACAACGGCCCCTTCTGTCCTTGGCCACAAAATCGAGGGCACCCAGGGAATAACGTCACAGCAGGCAACCCCTGATGTGGACAGGTTCGACATACTGGGACAGCAGGCAGGTACCTCTTGTCCACTTACGCTGGGATATCAGTAGGCAAGGCGCCCTTCCTCAGCATCTATGGCCCCTCTCTGTATGTGTTCATTCAGAGAAATCTCTCCGTTCTACCCCTGAGACAAATCACAGCTATGAGGGGCCTGAGAGAGAGCCTGGAGAGGAAACAGGGGAGGCTTCTGGCTGTACCGCGTCCCCGTGGGTAGAGAACAGCAGTTAGTCTCTCTGGAAGGTCTTAGCTTCTGTTGCTTGACATGGGCAATACGGGAGGGGCGGACCCTGGCCAGGTGGAGCTTGTGGGCAGACGCGACCTCTGGGGGAAGAATAATTCCGCTGCTGCTTTGTATGCTGTAAACCTCCCCACGCCAGGTGGGATGGGCAGAGAACATTGACCCACAACTGCCAGGGGCCTTTCCTGGGACTGAAGATCCCAACCTGGTCTCAACCTTGTCGCCTTCTCAGCACATACCTTTCCTGCACACATAATCCTGCCTTTCTCCGTCACTGCCTGATCCTACTAGGAAAAAAGCATGCCGCCCAAAAAGGCCCATGTCAGGGAAATCGAGGAGACACTGCCGTTTTCCCAATTTTTGCTGTCTACATATCCCCGCCTCCGGTGGAAGGCTGCGTATGTGGCCGGGCAGCCAAGGCAAGGCCGAAATCCTGGCATCCTGGGCCCCAGCAATCCAATGGTTTACGGACGTGGGGACCCGGATGACATGTTTCCCACATACAGGAGGAATCCTTGGGCCCTTCACTGGCTCGCCCTTCAGCTCGGCCACGTCCACTACTGGCCCTGGCCTTTGGCCGGTGCCCCATTTAACGTGTGCTCCGGAGCGATGTTTCTCCACCCATCGCTATCATTCTGCCACCAGGGGATATGTGAGAGTGGGAGTCACCATTTGTCACTGGCAGCAGTGTCACAAGTCACTAGACTTCCAGGTACCAGCTGGCCTAGGCTGCCTTCTGCCCCAGGCAAGGTCCCGAATCCTTTATCCCAGATGCTGACACCTGGGCGCTGGCGGATATTCATTTTTAGCAACACAGAGGTCTGAGTGAGGGTCAGCAGGCCAGCTAGGTGAAGTCAAGGCCAGGTGGGCGGGACTAAGGCTCCTTTGCCATCACCATGGAGACAGTCCCACCACCGGAACAGTGGGCGGAGCTTATGATGGGCCTGGTGACAAGACTGAGCCAATGGCAGAGATCTGGCCCGCCAGGCAGATGACACAGGGCCCTCCATTATGACCTATGACACCTAGTGGCCACAGGATTTGAGCACACCCTGGGAAAGCCTACGCAGGCACAGGGGAGCTTCTGGTTCCGACTGGTTCAGGGCATTGCTACAACAGGCCAGGTACCTCTTTCCCACTTTCCAGAGGATATCAGTACGCAATGCCACCCCACTCAGCATCTCTTGCCTCTCTCTGTCTCTCTCTGGATGTGTTCGCTCTCTGAAATCTCTTCCTTCTCCCCCTGAGTCACTTCACAGCTTGGAGTGCCTGACAGGGTGCCTAGAGACGAAAGAGCAAAGGGGGAAGGCCTCTGGCTCTACTGGTTGCCCACGGGCAGACAAGATCTGCTGGTCTACCTGCAAGGTCTACATAGAGAGATAGTATTGGGGATCTACATCACGGGCCGACCCTGGCCAGGTGAAGCTTGCTGACATGTGGCAGCCTCTCCGGAGACTACTAATTCCGCTGGTCACATTGTATGCAAATACCCAGCTGAGAGCACAGGGCAGAAAACATTGACACATACCTGCCAGAGGCCTATTCTGGGTCTGAAGAGTCCACCCTGGTCTCCAGCGACTCAGCATCTCAGCACACACTTTGCCTGCACACATGGAATCCGCCTCTCTCCACAAATGCCTTCTCCTGCGAGGAAACACAGGATGTCACTCAGCCAAAGGAGAGCACAGGCAAAGTCAACTGAAGCCCGCCTTTTCACGATTTTGCCCTGTGCTGGTCCACAGGCTCCGGGGCACACTGCGTGTGCGTCACTTCTCCGAAGACAAGGCCGAAATTCGGGCATCCAGGGCCCTAGCAGTCCAGAGTCTGCGGATGGCGGCATATGGATCACCTCTTTGCCACGTACAGGAGGGAGGCCTGGGCCCTAGCCTGGCCCCGCTAGAGCTCCACGACCTCAGCTATTTTCCCTGACCTTTGGCCCGTGCCCCCGTGAGTGTGTGATTTCTAGTTCCACTTCTCCTCCGACCACTCTCAATCCGCCACCTGCGGATACCTCAGCGTGGACGTGAACATCTATCACTCTCTGCAGTGTCACGGGTCACTAGGAGTCTAGGCTCAGGCTGACCTTGGCTGTCTTCTGCCCAGGCAAGGAGCCTAATCCCTCAAAGGAAATGAGGACACGTGGTCACTGGCCGACATCCTTTCTTTCATCCACACAGCGGTCTGTACGAGGGTAAAGAGGCCAGGTAGGACAGGTGAAGGCTGAGTGCGGGGCCTAAGGCTTCTTTCTCAATCACCACGGAGACAGCCACCGGAAGGCTGGGCGGAACTTCTGACGGGGACGGGTCACAAACTCTGAGCCAATAGGAGAGGTCCGGCCTAACAGGCCAGTTAGGCAGAGGCCTCCATTTTACCCATGGACACACAACGGCCCCTTCTGTCCTTGGCCACAAAATCGAGGGCACCCAGGGAATAACGTCACAGCAGGCAACCCCTGATGTGGACAGGTTCGACATACTGGGACAGCAGGCAGGTACCTCTTGTCCACTTACGCTGGGATATCAGTAGGCAAGGCGCCCTTCCTCAGCATCTATGGCCCCTCTCTGTATGTGTTCATTCAGAGAAATCTCTCCGTTCTACCCCTGAGACAAATCACAGCTATGAGGGGCCTGAGAGAGAGCCTGGAGAGGAAACAGGGGAGGCTTCTGGCTGTACCGCGTCCCCGTGGGTAGAGAACAGCAGTTAGTCTCTCTGGAAGGTCTTAGCTTCTGTTGCTTGACATGGGCAATACGGGAGGGGCGGACCCTGGCCAGGTGGAGCTTGTGGGCAGACGCGACCTCTGGGGGAAGAATAATTCCGCTGCTGCTTTGTATGCTATAAACCTCCCCACGCCAGGTGGGATGGGCAGAGAACATTGACCCACAACTGCCAGGGGCCTTTCCTGGGACTGAAGATCCCAACCTGGTCTCAACCTTGTCGCCTTCTCAGCACATACCTTTCCTGCACACATAATCCTGCCTTTCTCCGTCACTGCCTGATCCTACTAGGAAAAAAGCATGCCGCCCAAAAAGGCCCATGTCAGGGAAATCGAGGAGACACTGCCGTTTTCCCAATTTTTGCTGTCTACATATCCCCGCCTCCGGTGGAAGGCTGCGTATGTGGCCGGGCAGCCAAGGCAAGGCCGAAATCCTGGCATCCTGGGCCCCAGCAATCCAATGGTTTACGGGCGTGGGGACCCGGATGACATGTTTCCCACATACAGGAGGAATCCTCGGGCCCTTCACTGGCTCGCCGTTCAGCTCGGCCACGTCCACTACTGGCCCTGGCCTTTGGCCGGTGCCCCATTTAACGTGTGCTCCGGAGCGATGTTTCTCCACCCATCGCTATCATTCTGCCACCAGGGGATATGTGAGAGTGGGAGTCACCATTTGTCACTGGCAGCAGTGTCACAAGTCACTAGACTTCCAGGTACCAGCTGGCCTAGGCTGCCTTCTGCCCCAGGCAAGGTCCCGAATCCTTTATCCCAGATGCTGACACCTGGGCGCTGGCGGATATTCATTTTTAGCAACACAGAGGTCTGAGTGAGGGTCAGCAGGCCAGCTAGGTGAAGTCAAGGCCAGGTGGGCGGGACTAAGGCTCCTTTGCCATCACCATGGAGACAGTCCCACCACCGGAACAGTGGGCGGAGCTTATGATGGGCCTGGTGACAAGACTGAGCCAATGGCAGAGATCTGGCCCGCCAGGCAGATGACACAGGGCCCTCCATTAAGACCTATGACACCTAGTGGCCACAGGATTTGAGCACACCCTGGGAAAGCCTACGCAGGCACAGGGGAGCTTCTGGTTCCGACTGGTTCAGGGCATTGCTACAACAGGCCAGGTACCTCTTTCCCACTTTCCAGAGGATATCAGTACGCAATGCCACCCCACTCAGCATCTCTTGCCTCTCTCTGTCTCTCTCTGGATGTGTTCGCTCTCTGAAATCTCTTCCTTCTCCCCCTGAGTCACTTCACAGCTTGGAGTGCCTGACAGGGTGCCTAGAGACGAAAGAGCAAAGGGGGAAGGCCTCTGGCTCTACTGGTTGCCCACGGGCAGACAAGATCTGCTGGTCTATCTGCAAGGTCTAGAGAGTGGTGATTGACCGGGGATCTACATCACGGGCCGACCCTGGCCAGGTGAAGCTTGCTGACATGTGGCAGCCTCTCCGGAGACTACTAATTCCGCTGGTCACATTGTATGCAAATACCCAGCTGAGAGCACAGGGCAGAAAACATTGACACATACCTGCCAGAGGCCTATTCTGGGTCTGAAGAGTCCACCCTGGTCTCCAGCGACTCAGCATCTCAGCACACACTTTGCCTGCACACATGGAATCCGCCTCTCTCCACAAATGCCTTCTCCTGCGAGGAAACACAGGATGTCACTCAGCCAAAGGAGAGCACAGGCAAAGTCAACTGAAGCCCGCCTTTTCACGATTTTGCCCTGTGCTGGTCCACAGGCTCCGGGGCACACTGCGTGTGCGTCACTTCTCCGAAGACAAGGCCGAAATTCGGGCATCCAGGGCCCTAGCAGTCCAGAGTCTGCGGATGGCGGCATATGGATCACCTCTTTGCCACGTACAGGAGGGAGGCCTGGGCCCTAGCCTGGCCCCGCTAGAGCTCCACGACCTCAGCTATTTTCCCTGACCTTTGGCCCGTGCCCCCGTGAGTGTGTGATTTCTAGTTCCACTTCTCCTCCGACCACTCTCAATCCGCCACCTGCGGATACCTCAGCGTGGACGTGAACATCTATCACTCTCTGCAGTGTCACGGGTCACTAGGAGTCTAGGCTCAGGCTGACCTTGGCTGTCTTCTGCCCAGGCAAGGAGCCTAATCCTTCAAAGGAAATGAGGACACGTGGTCACTGGCCGACATCCTTTCTTTCATCCACACAGCGGTCTGAACGAGGGTAAAGAGGCCAGGTAGGACAGGTGAAGGCTGAGTGCGGGGCCTAAGGCTTCTTTCTCAATCACCACGGAGACAGCCACCGGAAGGCTGGGCGGAACTTCTGACGGGGACGGGTCACAAACTCTGAGCCAATAGGAGAGGTCCGGCCTAACAGGCCAGTTAGGCAGAGGCCTCCATTTTACCCATGGACACACAACGGCCCCTTCTGTCCTTGGCCACAAAATCGAGGGCACCCAGGGAATAACTTCACAGCAGGCAACCCCTGATGTGGACAGGTTCGACATACTGGGACAGCAGGCAGGTACCTCTTGTCCACTTACGCTGGGATATCAGTAGGCAAGGCGCCCTTCCTCAGCATCTATGGCCCCCTCTCTGTATGTGTTCATTCAGAGAAATCTCTCCGTTCTACCCCTGAGACAAATCACAGCTATGAGGGGCCTGAGAGAGAGCCTGGAGAGGAAACAGGGGAGGCTTCTGGCTGTACCGCGTCCCCGTGGGTAGAGAACAGCAGTTAGTCTCTCTGGAAGGTCTTAGCTTCTGTTGCTTGACATGGGCAATACGGGAGGGGCGGACCCTGGCCAGGTGGAGCTTGTGGGCAGACGCAACCTCTGGGGGAAGAATAATTCCGCTGCTGCTTTGTATGCTGTAAACCTCCCCACGCCAGGTGGGATGGGCAGAGAACATTGACCCACAACTGCCAGGGGCCTTTCCTGGGACTGAAGATCCCAACCTGGTCTCAACCTTGTCGCCTTCTCAGCACATACCTTTCCTGCACACATAATCCTGCCTTTCTCCGTCACTGCCTGATCCTACTAGGAAAAAAGCATGCCGCCCAAAAAGGCCCATGTCAGGGAAATCGAGGAGACACTGCCGTTTTCCCAATTTTTGCTGTCTACATATCCCCGCCTCCGGTGGAAGGCTGCGTATGTGGCCGGGCAGCCAAGGCAAGGCCGAAATCCTGGCATCCTGGGCCCCAGCAATCCAATGGTTTACGGACGTGGGGACCCGGATGACATGTTTCCCACATACAGGAGGAATCCTTGGGCCCTTCACTGGCTCGCCCTTCAGCTCGGCCACGTCCACTACTGGCCCTGGCCTTTGGCCGGTGCCCCATTTAACGTGTGCTCCGGAGCGATGTTTCTCCACCCATCGCTATCATTCTGCCACCAGGGGATATGTGAGAGTGGGAGTCACCATTTGTCACTGGCAGCAGTGTCACAAGTCACTAGACTTCCAGGTACCAGCTGGCCTAGGCTGCCTTCTGCCCCAGGCAAGGTCCCGAATCCTTTATCCCAGATGCTGACACCTGGGCGCTGGCGGATATTCATTTTTAGCAACACAGAGGTCTGAGTGAGGGTCAGCAGGCCAGCTAGGTGAAGTCAAGGCCAGGTGGGCGGGACTAAGGCTCCTTTGCCATCACCATGGAGACAGTCCCACCACCGGAACAGTGGGCGGAGCTTATGATGGGCCTGGTGACAAGACTGAGCCAATGGCAGAGATCTGGCCCGCCAGGCAGATGACACAGGGCCCTCCATTAAGACCAATGACACCTAGTGGCCACAGGATTTGAGCACACCCTGGGAAAGCCTACGCAGGCACAGGGGAGCTTCTGGTTCCGACTGGTTCAGGGCATTGCTACAACAGGCCAGGTACCTCTTTCCCACTTTCCAGAGGATATCAGTACGCAATGCCACCCCACTCAGCATCTCTTGCCTCTCTCTGTCTCTCTCTGGATGTGTTCGCTCTCTGAAATCTCTTCCTTCTCCCCCTGAGTCACTTCACAGCTTGGAGTGCCTGACAGGGTGCCTAGAGACGAAAGAGCAAAGGGGGAAGGCCTCTGGCTCTACTGGTTGCCCACGGGCAGACAAGATCTGCTGGTCTATCTGCAAGGTCTAGAGAGTGGTGATTGACCGGGGATCTACATCACGGGCCGACCCTGGCCAGGTGAAGCTTGCTGACATGTGGCAGCCTCTCCGGAGACTACTAATTCCGCTGGTCACATTGTATGCAAATACCCAGCTGAGAGCACAGGGCAGAAAACATTGACACATACCTGCCAGAGGCCTATTCTGGGTCTGAAGAGTCCACCCTGGTCTCCAGCGACTCAGCATCTCAGCACACACTTTGCCTGCACACATGGAATCCGCCTCTCTCCACAAATGCCTTCTCCTGCGAGGAAACACAGGATGTCACTCAGCCAAAGGAGAGCACAGGCAAAGTCAACTGAAGCCCGCCTTTTCACGATTTTGCCCTGTGCTGGTCCACAGGCTCCGGGGCACACTGCGTGTGCGTCACTTCTCCGAAGACAAGGCCGAAATTCGGGCATCCAGGGCCCTAGCAGTCCAGAGTCTGCGGATGGCGGCATATGGATCACCTCTTTGCCACGTACAGGAGGGAGGCCTGGGCCCTAGCCTGGCCCCGCTAGAGCTCCACGACCTCAGCTATTTTCCCTGACCTTTGGCCCGTGCCCCCGTGAGTGTGTGATTTCTAGTTCCACTTCTCCTCCGACCACTCTCAATCCGCCACCTGCGGATACCTCAGCATGGACGTGAACATCTATCACTCTCTGCAGTGTCACGGGTCACTAGGAGTCTAGGCTCAGGCTGACCTTGGCTGTCTTCTGCCCAGGCAAGGAGCCTAATCCTTCAAAGGAAATGAGGACACGTGGTCACTGGCCGACATCCTTTCTTTCATCCACACAGCGGTCTGAACGAGGGTAAAGAGGCCAGGTAGGACAGGTGAAGGCTGAGTGCGGGGCCTAAGGCTTCTTTCTCAATCACCACGGAGACAGCCACCGGAAGGCTGGGCGGAACTTCTGACGGGGACGGGTCACAAACTCTGAGCCAATAGGAGAGGTCCGGCCTAACAGGCCAGTTAGGCAGAGGCCTCCATTTTACCCATGGACACACAACGGCCCCTTCTGTCCTTGGCCACAAAATCGAGGGCACCCAGGGAATAACTTCACAGCAGGCAACCCCTGATGTGGACAGGTTCGACATACTGGGACAGCAGGCAGGTACCTCTTGTCCACTTACGCTGGGATATCAGTAGGCAAGGCGCCCTTCCTCAGCATCTATGGCCCCTCTCTGTATGTGTTCATTCAGAGAAATCTCTCCGTTCTACCCCTGAGACAAATCACAGCTATGAGGGGCCTGAGAGAGAGCCTGGAGAGGAAACAGGGGAGGCTTCTGGCTGTACCGCGTCCCCGTGGGTAGAGAACAGCAGTTAGTCTCTCTGGAAGGTCTTAGCTTCTGTTGCTTGACATGGGCAATACGGGAGGGGCGGACCCTGGCCAGGTGGAGCTTGTGGGCAGACGCAACCTCTGCGGGAAGAATAATTCCGCTGCTGCTTTGTATGCTGTAAACCTCCCCACGCCAGGTGGGATGGGCAGAGAACATTGACCCACAACTGCCAGGGGCCTTTCCTGGGACTGAAGATCCCAACCTGGTCTCAACCTTGTCGCCTTCTCAGCACATACCTTTCCTGCACACATAATCCTGCCTTTCTCCGTCACTGCCTGATCCTACTAGGAAAAAAGCATGCCGCCCAAAAAGGCCCATGTCAGGGAAATCGAGGAGACACTGCCGTTTTCCCAATTTTTGCTGTCTACATATCCCCGCCTCCGGTGGAAGGCTGCGTATGTGGCCGGGCAGCCAAGGCAAGGCCGAAATCCTGGCATCCTGGGCCCCAGCAATCCAATGGTTTACGGGCGTGGGGACCCGGATGACATGTTTCCCACATACAGGAGGAATCCTTGGGCCCTTCACTGGCTCGCCCTTCAGCTCGGCCACGTCCACTACTGGCCCTGGCCTTTGGCCGGTGCCCCATTTAACGTGTGCTCCGGAGCGATGTTTCTCCACCCATCGCTATCATTCTGCCACCAGGGGATATGTGAGAGTGGGAGTCACCATTTGTCACTGGCAGCAGTGTCACAAGTCACTAGACTTCCAGGTACCAGCTGGCCTAGGCTGCCTTCTGCCCCAGGCAAGGTCCCGAATCCTTTATCCCAGATGCTGACACCTGGGCGCTGGCGGATATTCATTTTTAGCAACACAGAGGTCTGAGTGAGGGTCAGCAGGCCAGCTAGGTGAAGTCAAGGCCAGGTGGGCGGGACTAAGGCTCCTTTGCCATCACCATGGAGACAGTCCCACCACCGGAACAGTGGGCGGAGCTTATGATGGGCCTGGTGACAAGACTGAGCCAATGGCAGAGATCTGGCCCGCCAGGCAGATGACACAGGGCCCTCCATTAAGACCAATGACACCTAGTGGCCACAGGATTTGAGCACACCCTGGGAAAGCCTACGCAGGCACAGGGGAGCTTCTGGTTCCGACTGGTTCAGGGCATTGCTACAACAGGCCAGGTACCTCTTTCCCACTTTCCAGAGGATATCAGTACGCAATGCCACCCCACTCAGCATCTCTTGCCTCTCTCTGTCTCTCTCTGGATGTGTTCGCTCTCTGAAATCTCTTCCTTCTCCCCCTGAGTCACTTCACAGCTTGGAGTGCCTGACAGGGTGCCTAGAGACGAAAGAGCAAAGGGGGAAGGCCTCTGGCTCTACTGGTTGCCCACGGGCAGACAAGATCTGCTGGTCTATCTGCAAGGTCTAGAGAGTGGTGATTGACCGGGGATCTACATCACGGGCCGACCCTGGCCAGGTGAAGCTTGCTGACATGTGGCAGCCTCTCCGGAGACTACTAATTCCGCTGGTCACATTGTATGCAAATACCCAGCTGAGAGCACAGGGCAGAAAACATTGACACATACCTGCCAGAGGCCTATTCTGGGTCTGAAGAGTCCACCCTGGTCTCCAGCGACTCAGCATCTCAGCACACACTTTGCCTGCACACATGGAATCCGCCTCTCTCCACAAATGCCTTCTCCTGCGAGGAAACACAGGATGTCACTCAGCCAAAGGAGAGCACAGGCAAAGTCAACTGAAGCCCGCCTTTTCACGATTTTGCCCTGTGCTGGTCCACAGGCTCCGGGGCACACTGCGTGTGCGTCACTTCTCCGAAGACAAGGCCGAAATTCGGGCATCCAGGGCCCTAGCAGTCCAGAGTCTGCGGATGGCGGCATATGGATCACCTCTTTGCCACGTACAGGAGGGAGGCCTGGGCCCTAGCCTGGCCCCGCTAGAGCTCCACGACCTCAGCTATTTTCCCTGACCTTTGGCCCGTGCCCCCGTGAGTGTGTGATTTCTAGTTCCACTTCTCCTCCGACCACTCTCAATCCGCCACCTGCGGATACCTCAGCGTGGACGTGAACATCTATCACTCTCTGCAGTGTCACGGGTCACTAGGAGTCTAGGCTCAGGCTGACCTTGGCTGTCTTCTGCCCAGGCAAGGAGCCTAATCCCTCAAAGGAAATGAGGACACGTGGTCACTGGCCGACATCCTTTCTTTCATCCACACAGCGGTCTGAACGAGGGTAAAGAGGCCAGGTAGGACAGGTGAAGGCTGAGTGCGGGGCCTAAGGCTTCTTTCTCAATCACCACGGAGACAGCCACCGGAAGGCTGGGCGGAACTTCTGACGGGGACGGGTCACAAACTCTGAGCCAATAGGAGAGGTCCGGCCTAACAGGCCAGTTAGGCAGAGGCCTCCATTTTACCCATGGACACACAACGGCCCCTTCTGTCCTTGGCCACAAAATCGAGGGCACCCAGGGAATAACGTCACAGCAGGCAACCCCTGATGTGGACAGGTTCGACATACTGGGACAGCAGGCAGGTACCTCTTGTCCACTTACGCTGGGATATCAGTAGGCAAGGCGCCCTTCCTCAGCATCTATGGCCCCTCTCTGTATGTGTTCATTCAGAGAAATCTCTCCGTTCTACCCCTGAGACAAATCACAGCTATGAGGGGCCTGAGAGAGAGCCTGGAGAGGAAACAGGGGAGGCTTCTGGCTGTACCGCGTCCCCGTGGGTAGAGAACAGCAGTTAGTCTCTCTGGAAGGTCTTAGCTTCTGTTGCTTGACATGGGCAATACGGGAGGGGCGGACCCTGGCCAGGTGGAGCTTGTGGGCAGACGCGACCTCTGGGGGAAGAATAATTCCGCTGCTGCTTTGTATGCTGTAAACCTCCCCACGCCAGGTGGGATGGGCAGAGAACATTGACCCACAACTGCCAGGGGCCTTTCCTGGGACTGAAGATCCCAACCTGGTCTCAACCTTGTCGCCTTCTCAGCACATACCTTTCCTGCACACATAATCCTGCCTTTCTCCGTCACTGCCTGATCCTACTAGGAAAAAAGCATGCCGCCCAAAAAGGCCCATGTCAGGGAAATCGAGGAGACACTGCCGTTTTCCCAATTTTTGCTGTCTACATATCCCCGCCTCCGGTGGAAGGCTGCGTATGTGGCCGGGCAGCCAAGGCAAGGCCGAAATCCTGGCATCCTGGGCCCCAGCAATCCAATGGTTTACGGACGTGGGGACCCGGATGACATGTTTCCCACATACAGGAGGAATCCTTGGGCCCTTCACTGGCTCGCCCTTCAGCTCGGCCACGTCCACTACTGGCCCTGGCCTTTGGCCGGTGCCCCATTTAACGTGTGCTCCGGAGCGATGTTTCTCCACCCATCGCTATCATTCTGCCACCAGGGGATATGTGAGAGTGGGAGTCACCATTTGTCACTGGCAGCAGTGTCACAAGTCACTAGACTTCCAGGTACCAGCTGGCCTAGGCTGCCTTCTGCCCCAGGCAAGGTCCCGAATCCTTTATCCCAGATGCTGACACCTGGGCGCTGGCGGATATTCATTTTTAGCAACACAGAGGTCTGAGTGAGGGTCAGCAGGCCAGCTAGGTGAAGTCAAGGCCAGGTGGGCGGGACTAAGGCTCCTTTGCCATCACCATGGAGACAGTCCCACCACCGGAACAGTGGGCGGAGCTTATGATGGGCCTGGTGACAAGACTGAGCCAATGGCAGAGATCTGGCCCGCCAGGCAGATGACACAGGGCCCTCCATTATGACCTATGACACCTAGTGGCCACAGGATTTGAGCACACCCTGGGAAAGCCTACGCAGGCACAGGGGAGCTTCTGGTTCCGACTGGTTCAGGGCATTGCTACAACAGGCCAGGTACCGTCTTTCCCACTTTCCAGAGGATATCAGTACGCAATGCCACCCCACTCAGCATCTCTTGCCTCTCTCTGTCTCTCTCTGGATGTGTTCGCTCTCTGAAATCTCTTCCTTCTCCCCTGAGTCACTTCACAGCTTGGAGTGCCTGACAGGGTGCCTAGAGACGAAAGAGCAAAGGGGGAAGGCCTCTGGCTCTACTGGTTGCCCACGGGCAGACAAGATCTGCTGGTCTACCTGCAAGGTCTAGAGAGTGGTGATTGACCGGGGATCGTACATCACGGGCCGACCCTGGCCAGGTGAAGCTTGCTGACAGTGTGGCAGCCTCTCCGGAGACTACTAATTCCGCTGGGTCACATTGTATGCAAATACCCAGCTGAGAGCACAGGGCAGAAAACATTGACACATACCTGCCAGAGGCCTATTCTGGTCTGAAGAGTCCACCCTGGTCTCCAGCGACTCAGCATCTCAGCACACACTTTGCCTGCACACATGGAATCCGCCTCTCTCCACAAATGCCTTCTCCTGCGAGGAAACACAGGATGTCACTCAGCCAAAGGAGAGCACAGGCAAAGTCAACTGAAGCCGCCTTTTCACGATTTTGCCCTGTGCTGGTCCACAGGCTCCGGGGCACACTGCGTGTGCGTCACTTCTCCGAAGACAAGGCCGAAATTCGGGCATCCAGGGCCCTAGCAGTCCAGAGTCTGCGGATGGCGGCATATGGATCACCTCTTTGCCACGTACAGGAGGGAGGCCTGGGCCCTAGCCTGGCCCCGCTAGAGCTCCACGACCTCAGCTATTTTCCCTGACCTTTGGCCCGTGCCCCGTGAGTGTGTGATTTCTAGTTCCACTTCTCCTCCGACCACTCTCAATCCGCCACCTGCGGATACCTCAGCGTGGACGTGAACATCGTATCACTCTCTGCAGGTGTCACGGGTCACTAGGAGTCTAGGCTCAGGCTGACCTTGGCTGTCTTCTGCCCAGGCAAGGAGCCTAATCCCGTCAAAGGAAATGAGGACACGTGGTCACTGGCCGACATCCTTTCTTTCATCCACACAGCGGTCTGAACGAGGGGTAAAGAGGCCAGGTAGGACAGGTGAAGGCTGAGTGCGGGGCCTAAGGCTTCTTTCTCAATCACCACGGAGACAGCCACCGGAAGGCTGGGGCGGAACTTCTGACGGGGACGGGTCACAAACTCTGAGCCAATAGGAGAGGTCCGGCCTAACAGGCCAGTTAGGCAGAGGCCTCCATTTTACCCATGGACACACAACGGCCCCTTCTGTCCTTGGCCACAAAATCGAGGGCACCCAGGGAATAACGTCACAGCAGGCAACCCCTGATGTGGACAGGTTCGACATACTGGGACAGCAGGCAGGTACCTCTTGTCCACTTACGCTGGGATATCAGTAGGCAAGGCGCCCTTCCTCAGCATCTATGGCCCCTCTCTGTATGTGTTCATTCAGAGAAATCTCTCCGTTCTACCCCTGAGACAAATCACAGCTATGAGGGGCCTGAGAGAGAGCCTGGAGAGGAAACAGGGGAGGCTTCTGGCTGTACCGCGTCCCCGTGGGTAGAGAACAGCAGTTAGTCCTCTCTGGAAGGTCTTAGCTTCTGTTGCTTGGACATGGGCAATACGGGAGGGGCGGACCTGGCCAGGTGGAGCTTGTGGGCAGACGCGACCTCTGGGGAAGAATAATTCCGCTGCTGCTTTGTATGCTGTAAACCTCCCCACGCCAGGTGGGATGGCAGAGAACATTGACCCACAACTGCCAGGGGCCTTTCCTGGGACTGAAGATCCCAACCTGGTCTCAACCTTGTCGCCTTCTCAGCACATACCTTTCCTGCACACATAATCCTGCCTTTCTCCGTCACTGCCTGATCCTACTAGGAAAAAAGCATGCCGCCCAAAAGGCCCATGTCAGGGAAATCGAGGAGACACTGCCGTTTTCCCAATTTTTGCTGTCTACATATCCCCGCCTCCGGTGGAAGGCTGCGTATGTGGCCGGGCAGCCAAGGCAAGGCCGAAATCCTGGCATCCTGGGCCCCAGCAATCCAATGGTTTACCGGACGTGGGGACCCGGATGACATGTTTCCCACATACAGGAGGAATCCTTGGGCCCTTCACTGGCTCGCCCTTCAGCTCGGCCACGTCCACTACTGGCCCTGGCCTTTGGCCGGTGCCCCATTTTAACGTGTGCTCCGGAGCGATGTTTCTCCACCCATCGCTATCATTCTGCCACCAGGGGATATGTGAGAGTGGGAGTCACCATTTGTCACTGGCAGCAGTGTCACAAGTCACTAGACTTCCAGGTACCAGCTGGCCTAGGCTGCCTTCTGCCCCAGGCAAGGTCCCGAATCCTTTATCCCAGATGCTGACACCTGGGCGCTGGCGGATATTCATTTTTAGCAACACAGAGGTCTGAGTGAGGGTCAGCAGGCCAGCTAGGTGAAGTCAAGGCAGGTGGGCGGGACTAAGGCTCCTTTGCCATCACCATGGAGGACAGTCCCACCACCGGAACAGTGGGCGGAGCTTATGATGGGCCTGGTGACAAGACTGAGCCAATGGCAGAGATCTGGCCCGCCAGGGCAGATGGACACAGGGCCCTCCATTATGACCTATGACACCTAGTGGCCACAGATTTGAGCACACCCTGGGAAAGCCTACGCAGGCACAGGGGAGCTTCTGGTTCCGACTGGTTCAGGGCATTGCCTACAACAGGCAGGTACCTCTTTCCCACTTTCCAGAGGATATCAGTACGCAATGCCACCCCACTCAGCATCTCTTGCCTCTCTCTGTCTCTCTCTGGATGTGTTCGCTCTCTGAAATCTCTTCCTTCTCCCCCTGAGTCACTTCACAGCTTGGAGTGCCTGACAGGGTGCCTAGAGACGAAAGAGCAAAGGGGGAAGGCCTCTGGCTCTACTGGTTGCCCCACGGGCAGACAAGATCTGCTGGTCTACCTGCAAGGTCTAGAGAGTGGTGATTGACCGGGGATCTACATCACGGGCCGACCCTGGCCAGGTGAAGCTTGCTGACATGTGGCAGCCTCTCCGGAGACTACTAATTCCGCTGGTCACATTGTATGCAAATACCCAGCTGAGAGCACAGGGCAGAAAACATTGACACATACCTGCCAGAGGCCTATTCTGGGTCTGAAGAGTCCACCTGGTCTCCAGCGACTCAGCATCTCAGCACACACTTTGCCTGCACACATGGAATCCGCCTCTCTCCACAAATGCCTTCTCCTGCGAGGAAACACAGGATGTCACTCAGCCAAAGGAGAGCACAGGCAAGAGTCAACTGAAGCCCGCCTTTTCACGATTTTGCCCTGTGCTGGTCCACAGGCTCCGGGGCACACTGCGTGTGCGTCACTTCTCCGAAGACAAGGCCGAAATTCGGGCATCCAGGGCCCTAAGCAGTCCAGAGTCTGCGGATGCGGCATATGGATCACCTCTTTGCCACGTACAGGAGGGAGGCCTGGGCCCTAGCCTGGCCCCGCTAGAGCTCCACGACCTCAGCTATTTTCCCTGACCTTTGGCCCGTGCCCCGTGAGTGTGGTGATTTCTAGTTCCACTTCTCCTCCGACCACTCTCAATCCGCCACCTGCGGATACCTCAGCGTGGACGTGAACATCTATCACTCTCTGCAGTGTCACGGGTCACTAGGAGTCTAGGCTCAGGCTGACCTTGGCTGTCTTCTGCCCAGGCAAGGAGCCTAATCCCTCAAAGGAAATGAGGACACGTGGTCACTGGCCGACATCCTTTTCTTTCATCCACACAGCGGTCTGTACGAGGGTAAAGAGGCCAGGGTAGGACAGGTGAAGGCTGAGTGCGGGGCCTAAGGCTTCTTTCTCAATCACCACGGAGACAGCCACCGGAAGGCTGGGCGGAACTTCTGACAGGGGAGCGGTCACAAACTCTGAGCCAATAGGAGAGGTCCGGCGCTAACAGGCCAGTTAGGCAGAGGCCTCCATTTTACCCATGGACACACAACGGCCCCTTCTGTCCTTGGCCACAAAATCGAGGGCACCCACGGGAATAACGTCACAGCAGGCAACCCCTGATGTGGACAGGTTCGACATACTGGGACAGCAGGCAGGTACCTCTTGTCCACTTACGCTGGGATATCAGTAGGCAAGGCGCCCTTCCTCAGCATCTATGGCCCCTCTCTGTATGTGTTCATTCAGAGAAATCTCTCCGTTCTACCCTGAGACAAATCACAGCTATGAGGGGGCCTGAGAGAGAGCCTGGAGAGGAAACAGGGGAGGCTTCTGGCTGTACCGCGTTCCCCGTGGGTAGAGAACAGCAGTTAGTCTCTCTGGAAGGTCTTAGCTTCTGTTGCTTGACAGTGGGCAATACGGGAGGGGCGGGACCCTGGCCAGGTGGAGCTTGTGGGCAGACGCGACCTCTGGGGGAAGAATAATTCCGCTGCTGCTTTGTATGCTATAAACCTCCCCACGCCAGGTGGGATGGGCAGAGAACATTGACCCACAACTGCCAGGGGCCTTTCCTGGGACTGAAGATCCCAACCTGGTCTCAACCTTGTCGCCTTCTCAGCACATACCTTTCCTGCACACATAATCCTGCCTTTCTCCGTCACTGCCTGATCCTACTAGGAAAAAAGCATGCCGCCCAAAAAGGCCCATGTCAGGGAAATCGAGGAGAACACTGCCGTGTTTTCCCAATTTTTGCTGTCTACATATCCCCGCCTCCGGGTGGAAGGCTGCGTATGTGGCCGGGCAGCCAAGGCAAGGCCGAAATCCTGGCATCCTGGGCCCCAGCAATCCAATGGTTTACGGGCGTGGGGACCCGGATGACATGTTTCCCACATACAGGAGGAATCCTCGGGGCCCTTCACTGGCTCGCCGTTCAGCTCGGCCACGTCCACTACTGGCCCTGGCCTTTGGCCGGTGCCCCATTTAACCGTGTGCTCCGGAGCGATGTTTCTCCACCCATCGCTATCATTCTGCCACCAGGGGATATGTGAGAGTGGGAGTCACCATTTTTGTCACTGGCAGCAGTGTCACAAGTCACTAGACTTCCAGGTACCAGCTGGCCTAGGCTGCCTTCTGCCCCAGGCAAGGTCCCGAATCCTTTATCCCAGATGCTGACACCTGGGCGCTGGCGGATATTCATTTTTAGCAACACAGAGGTCTGAGTGAGGGTCAGCAGGCCAGCTAGGTGAAGTCAAGGCCAGGTGGGCGGGACTAAGGCTCCTTTGCCATCACCATGGAGACAGTCCCACCACCGGAACAGTGGGCGGAGCTTATGATGGGCCTGGTGACAAGACTGAGCCAATGGCAGAGATCTGGCCCGCCAGGCAGATGACACAGGGCCCTCCATTAAGACCTATGACACCTAGTGGCCACAGGATTTGAGCACACCCTGGGAAAGCCTACGCAGGCACAGGGGAGCTTCTGGTTCCGACTGGTTCAGGGCATTGCTACAACAGGCCAGGTACTCTTTCCCACTTTCCAGAGGATATCAGTACGCAATGCCACCCCACTCAGCATCTCTTGCCTCTCTCTGTCTCTCTCTGGATGTGTTCGCTCTCTGAAATCTCTTCCTTCTCCCCCTGAAGTCACTTCACAGCTTGGAGAGCCTGACAGGGTGCCTAGAGACGAAAGAGCAAAGGGGGAAGGCCTCTGGCTCTACTGGTTGCCCACGGGCAGGACAAGGATCTGCTGGTCTATCTGCAAGGTCTAGAGAGTGGTGATTGACCGGGGATCTACATCACGGGCCGACCCTGGCCAGGTGAAGCTTGCTGGACATGTGGCAGCCTCTCCGGAGACTACTAATTCCGCTGGTCACATTGTATGCAAATACCCAGCTGAGAGCACAGGGCAGAAAACATTGACACATACCTGCCAGAGCCTATTCTGGGTCTGAAGAGTCCAACCTGGTCTCCAGCGACCTCAGCATCTCAGCACACACTTTGCCTGCACACATGGAATCCGCCTCTCTCCACAAATGCCTTCTCCTGCGAGGAAACACAGGATGTCACTCAGCCAAAGGAGAGCACAGGCAAAGTCAACTGAAGCCCGCCTTTTCACGATTTTGCCCTGTGCTGGTCCACAGGCTCCGGGGCACACTGCGTGTGCGTCACTTCTCCGAAGACCAGGCCGAAATTCGGGCATCCAGGGCCCTAGCAGTCCAGAGTCTGCGGATGGCGGCATATGGATCACCTCTTTGCCACGTACAGGAGGGAGGCCTGGGCCCTAGCCTGGCCCCGCTAGAGCTCCACGACCTGCAGCTATTTTCCTGACCTTTGGCCCGTGCCCCCGTGAGTGTGTGATTTCTAGTTCCACTTCTCCTCCGACCACTCTCAATCCGCCACCTGCGGATACCTCAGCGTGGACGGTGAACATCTATCACTCTCTGCAGTGTCACGGGGTCACTAGGAGTCTAGGCTCAGGCTGACCTTGGCTGTCTTCTGCCCAGGCAAGGAGCCTAATCCTTCAAAGGAAATGAGGACACGTGGTCACTGGCCGACATCCTTTCTTTCATCCACACAGCGGTCCTGAACGAGGGTAAAGAGGCCAGGTAGGACAGGTGAAGGCTGAGTGCGGGGCCTAAGGCTTCTGTCTCAATCACCACGGAGACAGCCACCGGAAGGCTGGGCTGAACTTCTGACGGGGACGGGTCACAAACTCTGAGCCAATAGGAGAGGTCCGGCCTAACAGGCCAGTTAGGAGAGAGCCTCCATTTTACCCATGGACACACAACGGCCCCTTCTGTCCTTGGCCACAAAATCGAGGGCACCCAGGAATAACTTCACAGCAGGCAACCCCTGATGTGGACAGGTTCGACATACTGGACAGCAGGGCAGGTACCTCTTGTCCACTTACGCTGGATATCAGTAGGCAAGGCGCCCTTCCTCAGCATCTATGGCCCCTCTCTCTGTATGTGTTCATTCAGAGAAATCTCTCCGTTCTACCCCTGAGACAAATCACAGCTATGAGGGGCCTGAGAGAGAGCCTGGAGAGGAAACAGGGGAGGCTTCTGGCTGTACCGCGTCCCGTGGGTAGAGAACAGCAGTTAGTCTCTCTGGAAGGTCTTAGCTTCTGTTGCTTGACATGGGCAATACGGGAGGGGCGGACCCTGGCCAGGTGGAGCTTGTGGGCAGACGCAACCTCTGGGGGAAGAATAATTCCGCTGCTGCTTTGTATGCTGTAAACCTCCCCACGCCAGGTTGGGATGGGCAGAGACACATTGACCCACAACTGCCAGGGGCCTTTCCTGGGACTGAAGATCCCAACCTGGTCTCAACCTTGTCGCCTTCTCAGCACATACCATTTCCTGCACACATAATCCTGCCTTTCTCCGTCACTGCCTGATCCTACTAGAGAAAAAGCATGCCGCCCAAAAAGGCCCATGTCAGGGAAAATCGAGGAGACACTGCCGTTTTCCCAATTGTTTGCTGTCTACATATCCCCGCCTCCGGTGGAAGGCTGCGTATGTGGCCGGGCAGCCAAGGCAAGGCCGAAATCCTGGCATCCTGGGCCCCAGCAATCCAATGGTTTACGGACGTGGGGACCCGGGATGACATGTTTCCCACATACAGGAGGAATCCTTGGGCCCTTCACTGGCTCGCCCTTCAGCTCGGCCACGTCCACTACTGGCCCTGGCCTCTTGGCCGGGTGCCCCATTTAACGTGTGCTCCGGAGCCGATGTTTCTCCACCCATCGCTATCATTCTGCCACCAGGGGATATGTGAGAGTGGGAGTCACCATGTTGTCACTGGCAGCAGTGTCACAAGGTCGACTAGACTTCCAGGTACCAGCTGGCCTAGGCTGCCTTCTGCCCCAGGCAAGGTCCCGAATCCTCTTATCCCAGATGCTGACACCTGGGCGCTGGCGGATATTCATTTTTTAGCAACAACAGAGGTCTGAGTGAGGGGTCAGCAGGCCAGCTAGGTGAAGTCAAGGCCAGGTGGGCGGGACTAAGGCTCCTTTGCCATCACCATGGAGACAGTCCCACCACCGGAACAGTGGGCGGAGCTTATGATGGGCCTGGTGACAAGACTGAGCCAATGGCAGAGATCTTGGCCCGCCAGGCAGATGACACAGGCCGCTCCATTAAGACCAATGACACCTAGTGGCCACAGGATTTGAGCACACCCTGGGAAAGCCTACGCAGGCACAGGGGAGCTTCTGGTTCCGCGACTGGTTCAGGGCATTGCTACAACAGGCCAGGTACCTCTTTCCCACTTTCCAGAGGATACTCAGTACGCAATGCCACCCCACTCAGCATCTCTTGCCTCTCTCTGTCTCTCTCTGGATGTGTTCGCTCTCTGAAATCTCTTCTTCTCCCCCTGAGTCACTTCACAGCTTGGAGTGCCTGACAGGGTGCCTAGAGACGAAAGAGCAAAGGGGGAAGGGCCTCTGGCTCTACTGGTTGCCCACGGGCAGACAAGATCTGCTGGTCTATCTGCAAGGTCTAGAGAGTGGTGATTGACCGGGGATCTACATCACGGCCGACCCTGGCCAGGTGAAGCTTGCTGACATGTGGCAGCCTCTCCGGAGACTACTAATTCCGCTGGTCACATTGTATGCAAATACCCAGCTGAGAGCACAGGCAGAAAACATTGACACATACCTGCCAGAGGCCTATTCTGGGTCTGAAGAGTCCACCCTGGTCTCCAGCGACTCAGCATCTCAGCACACACTTTGCCTGCACACATGGAATCCGCCTCTCTCCACAAATGCCTTCTCCTGCGAGGAAACACAGGATGTCACTCAGCCAAAGGAGAGCACAGGCAAAGTCAACCTGAAGCCCGCCTTTTCACGATTTTGCCCTGTGCTGGTCCACAGGCTCCGGGGCACACTGCGTTGTGCGTCACTTCTCCGAAGACAAGGCGAAATTCGGGCATCCAGGGGCCCTAGCAGTCCAGAGTCTGCGGATGGCGGCATATGGATCACCTCTTTGCCACGTACAGGAGGGAGGCCTGGGCCCTAGCCTGGCCCCGCTAGAGCTCCACGACCTCAGCTATTTTCCCTGACCTTTGGCCCGTGCCCCCGTGAGTGTGTGATTTCTAGTTCCACTTCTCCTCCGACCACTCTCAATCCGCCACCTGCGGATACCTCAGCGTGGACGTGAACATCTATCACTCTCTGCAGTGTCACGGGTCACTAGGAGTCTAGGCTCAGGCTGACCTTGGCTGTCTTCTGCCCAGGCAAGGAGCCTAATCCCTCAAAGGAAATGAGGACACGTGGTCACTGGCCGACATCCTTTCTTTCATCCACACAGCGGTCTGAACGAGGGTAAAGAGGCCAGGTAGGACAGGGTGAAGGCTGAGTGCGGGGCCTAAGGCTTCTTTCTCAATCACCACGGAGACAGCCACCGGAAGGCTGGGCGGAACTTCTGACGGGGACGGGTCACAAACTCTGAGCCAATAGGAGAGGTCCGGCCTAACAGGCCAGTTAGGCAGAGGGCCTCCATTTTACCCATGGACACACAACGGCCCCTTCTGTCCTTGGCCACAAAATCGAGGGCACCCAGGGAATAACGTCACAGCAGGCAACCCCTGATGTGGACAGGTTCGACATACTGGGACAGCAGGCAGGTACCTCTTGTCCACTTACGCTGGGATATCAGTAGGCAAGGCGCCCTTCCTCAGCATCTATGGCCCCTCTCTGTATGTGTTCATTCAGAGAAATCTCTCCGTTCTACCCCTGAGACAAATCACAGCTATGAGGGGCCTGAGAGAGAGCCTGGAGAGGAAACAGGGGAGGCTTCTGGCTGTACCGCGTCCCCGTGGGTAGAGAACAGCAGTTAGTCTCTCTGGAAGGTCTTAGCTTCTGTGCTTGACATGGGCAATACGGGAGGGGCGGACCTGGCCAGGTGGAGCTTGTGGGCAGACGCGACCTCTGGGGAAGAATAATTCCGCTGCTGCTTTGTATGCTGTAAACCTCCCCACGCCAGGTGGGATGGGCAGAGAACATTGACCCACAACTGCCAGGGGCCTTTCCTGGGACTGAAGATCCCAACCTGGTCTCAACCTTGTCGCCTTCTCAGCACATACCTTTCCTGCACACATAATCCTGCCTTTCTCCGTCACTGCCTGATCCTACTAGGAAAAAAGCATGCCGCCCAAAAAGGCCCATGTCAGGGAAATCGAGGAGACACTGCCGTTTTCCAATTTTTGCTGTCTACATATCCCCGCCTCCGGTGGAAGGCTGCGTATGTGGCGCGGGCCAGCCCAAGGCAAGGCCGAAATCCTGGCATCCTGGGCCCCAGCAATCCAATGGTTTACGGACGTGGGGACCCGGATGACATGTTTCCCACATACAGGAGGAATCCTTGGGCCCTTCACTGGCTCGCCCTTCAGCTCGGCACGTCCACTACTGGCCCTGGCCTTTGGCCGGTGCCCCATTTAACGTGTGCTCCGGAGCGATGTTTCTCCACCCATCGCTATCATTCTGCCACCAGGGGATATGTGAGAGTGGGAGTCACCATTTGTCACTGGCAGCAGTGTCACAAGTCACTAGACTTCCAGGTACCAGCTGGCCTAGGCTGCCTTCTGCCCCAGGCAAGGTCCCGAATCCTTTATCCCAGATGCTGACACCTGGGCGCTGGCGGATATTCATTTTTAGCAACACAGAGGTCTGAGTGAGGGTCAGCAGGCCAGCTAGGTGAAGTCAAGGCCAGGTGGGCGGGACTAAGGCTCCTTTGCCATCACCATGGAGACAGTCCCACCACCGGAACAGTGGGCGGAGCTTATGATGGGCCTGTGACCAAGACTGAGCCAATGGCAGAGATCTGGCCCGCCAGGCAGATGACACAGGGCCTCCATTATGACCTATGACACCTAGTGGCCACAGGATTTGAGCACACCCTGGGAAAGCCTACGCAGGCACAGGGGAGCTTCTGGTTCCGACTGGTTCAGGGCATTGCTACAACAGGCCAGGGTACCTCTTTCCCACTTTCCAGAGGATATCAGTACGCAATGCCACCCCACTCAGCATCTCTTGCCTCTCTCTGTCTCTCTCTGGATGTGTTCGCTCTCTGAAATCTCTTCCTTCTCCCCCTGAGTCACTTCACAGCTTGGAGTGCCTGACAGGGTGCCTAGAGACGAAAGAGCAAAGGGGGAAGGCCTCTGGCTCTACTGGTTGCCACGGGCAGACAAGATCTGCTGGTCTACCTGCACGGTCTAGAGAGTGGTGATTGACCGGGGATCTACATCACGGGCCGACCCTGGCCAGGTGAAGCTTGCTGACATGTGGCAGCCTCTCCGGAGGACTACTAATTCCGCTGGTCACATTGTATGCAAATACCCAGCTGAGAGCACAGGGCAGAAAACATTGACACATACCTGCCAGAGGCCTATTCTGGGTCTGAAGAGTCCACCCTGGTCTCCAGCGACTCAGCATCTCAGCACACACTTTGCCCTGCACACATGGAATCCGCCTCTCTCCACAAATGCCTTCTCCTGCGAGGAAACACAGGATGTCACTCAGCCAAAGGAGAGCACAGGCAAAGTCAACTGAAGCCCGCCTTTTCACGATTTTGCCCTGTGCTGGTCCACAGGCTCCGGGGCACACTGCGTGTGCGTCACTTCTCCGAAGGACAAGGCCGAAATTCGGGCATCCAGGGCCCTAGCAGTCCAGAGTCTGCGGATGGCGGCATATGGATCACCTCTTTGCCACGTACAGGAGGGAGGCCTGGGCCCTAGCCTGGCCCCGCTAGAGCTCCACGACCTCAGCTATTTTCCCTGACCTTTGGCCCGTGCCCCCGTGAGTGTGTGATTTCTAGTTCCACTTCTCCTCCGACCACTCTCAATCCGCCACCTGCGGATACCTCAGCGTGGACGTGAACATCTATCACTCTCTGCAGTGTCACGGGTCACTAGGAGTCTAGGCTCAGGCTGACCTTGGCTGTCTTCTGCCCAGGCAAGGAGCCTAATCCCTCAAAGGAAATGAGGACACGTGGTCACTGGCCGACATCCTTTCTTTCATCCACACAGCGGTCTGAACGAGGGTAAAGAGGCCAGGTAGGACAGGTGAAGGCTGAGTGCGGGGCCTAAGGCTTCTTTCTCAATCACCACGGAGACAGCCACCGGAAGGCTGGGCGGAACTTCTGACGGGGACGGGTCACAAACTCTGAGCCAATAGGAGAGGTCCGGCCTAACAGGCCAGTTAGGCAGAGGCCTCCATTTTACCCATGGACACACAACGGCCCTTCTGTCCTTGGCCACAAAATCGAGGGCACCCAGGGAATAACGTCACAGCAGGCAACCCCTGATGTGGACAGGTTCGACATACTGGGACAGCAGGCAGGTACTCTTGTCCACTTACGCTGGGATATCAGTAGGCAAGGCGCCCTTCCTCAGCATCTATGGCCCCTCTCTGTATGTGTTCATTCAGAGAAATCTCTCCGTTCTACCCCTGAGACAAATCACAGCTATGAGGGGCCTGAGAGAGAGCCTGGAGAGGAAACAGGGGAGGCTTCTGGCTGTACCGCGTCCCCGTGGGTAGAGAACAGCAGTTAGTCTCTCTGGAAGGTCTTAGCTTCTGTTGCTTGACATGGGCAATACGGGAGGGGCGGACCCTGGCCAGGTGGAGCTTGTGGGCAGACGCGACCTCTGGGGAAGAATAATTCCGCTGCTGCTTTGTATGCTGTAAACCTCCCCACGCCAGGTGGGATGGGCAGAGAACATTGACCCACAACTGCCAGGGGCCTTTCCTGGGACTGAAGATCCCAACCTGGTCTCAACCTTGTCGCCTTCTCAGCACATACCTTTCCTGCACACATAATCCTGCCTTTCTCCGTCACTGCCTGATCCTACTAGGAAAAAAGCATGCCGCCCAAAAAGGCCCATGTCAGGGAAATCGAGGAGACACTGCCGTTTTCCCAATTTTTGCTGTCTACATATCCCCGCCTCCGGTGGAAGGCTGCGTATGTGGCCGGGCAGCCAAGGCAAGGCCGAAATCCTGGCATCCTGGGCCCCAGCAATCCAATGGTTTACGGACGTGGGGACCCGGATGACATGTTTCCCACATACAGGAGGAATCCTTGGGCCCTTCACTGGCTCGCCCTTCAGCTCGGCCACGTCCACTACTGGCCCTGGCCTTTGGCCGGTGCCCCATTTAACGTGTGCTCCGGAGCGATGTTTCTCCACCCATCGCTATCATTCTGCCACCAGGGGATATGTGAGAGTGGGAGTCACCATTTGTCACTGGCAGCAGTGTCACAAGTCACTAGACTTCCAGGTACCAGCTGGCCTAGGCTGCCTTCTGCCCCAGGCAAGGTCCCGAATCCTTTATCCCAGATGCTGACACCTGGGCGCTGGCGGATATTCATTTTTAGCAACACAGAGGTCTGAGTGAGGGTCAGCAGGCCAGCTAGGTGAAGTCAAGGCCAGGTGGGCGGGACTAAGGCTCCTTTGCCATCACCATGGAGACAGTCCCACCACCGGAACAGTGGGCGGAGCTTATGATGGGCCTGGTGACAAGACTGAGCCAATGGCAGAGATCTGGCCCGCCAGGCAGATGACACAGGGCCCTCCATTATGACCTATGACACCTAGTGGCCACAGGATTTGAGCACACCCTGGGAAAGCCTACGCAGGCACAGGGGAGCTTCTGGTTCCGACTGGTTCAGGGCATTGCTACAACAGGCCAGGTACCTCTTTCCCACTTTCCAGAGGATATCAGTACGCAATGCCACCCCACTCAGCATCTCTTGCCTCTCTCTGTCTCTCTCTGGATGTGTTCGCTCTCTGAAATCTCTTCCTTCTCCCCCTGAGTCACTTCACAGCTTGGAGTGCCTGACAGGGTGCCTAGAGACGAAAGAGCAAAGGGGGAAGGCCTCTGGCTCTACTGGTTGCCCACGGGCAGACAAGATCTGCTGGTCTACCTGCAAGGTCTAGAGAGTGGTGATTGACCGGGGATCTACATCACGGGCCGACCCTGGCCAGGTGAAGCTTGCTGACATGTGGCAGCCTCTCCGGAGACTACTAATTCCGCTGGTCACATTGTATGCAAATACCCAGCTGAGAGCACAGGGCAGAAAACATTGACACATACCTGCCAGAGGCCTATTCTGGGTCTGAAGAGTCCACCCTGGTCTCCAGCGACTCAGCATCTCAGCACACACTTTGCCTGCACACATGGAATCCGCCTCTCTCCACAAATGCCTTCTCCTGCGAGGAAACACAGGATGTCACTCAGCCAAAGGAGAGCACAGGCAAAGTCAACTGAAGCCCGCCTTTTCACGATTTTGCCCTGTGCTGGTCCACAGGCTCCGGGGCACACTGCGTGTGCGTCACTTCTCCGAAGACAAGGCCGAAATTCGGGCATCCAGGGCCCTAGCAGTCCAGAGTCTGCGGATGGCGGCATATGGATCACCTCTTTGCCACGTACAGGAGGGAGGCCTGGGCCCTAGCCTGGCCCCGCTAGAGCTCCACGACCTCAGCTATTTTCCCTGACCTTTGGCCCGTGCCCCCGTGAGTGTGTGATTTCTAGTTCCACTTCTCCTCCGACCACTCTCAATCCGCCACCTGCGGATACCTCAGCGTGGACGTGAACATCTATCACTCTCTGCAGTGTCACGGGTCACTAGGAGTCTAGGCTCAGGCTGACCTTGGCTGTCTTCTGCCCAGGCAAGGAGCCTAATCCCTCAAAGGAAATGAGGACACGTGGTCACTGGCCGACATCCTTTCTTTCATCCACACAGCGGTCTGAACGAGGGTAAAGAGGCCAGGTAGGACAGGTGAAGGCTGAGTGCGGGGCCTAAGGCTTCTTTCTCAATCACCACGGAGACAGCCACCGGAAGGCTGGGCGGAACTTCTGACGGGGACGGGTCACAAACTCTGAGCCAATAGGAGAGGTCCGGCCTAACAGGCCAGTTAGGCAGAGGCCTCCATTTTACCCATGGACACACAACGGCCCCTTCTGTCCTTGGCCACAAAATCGAGGGCACCCAGGGAATAACGTCACAGCAGGCAACCCCTGATGTGGACAGGTTCGACATACTGGGACAGCAGGCAGGTACCTCTTGTCCACTTACGCTGGGATATCAGTAGGCAAGGCGCCCTTCCTCAGCATCTATGGCCCCTCTCTGTATGTGTTCATTCAGAGAAATCTCTCCGTTCTACCCCTGAGACAAATCACAGCTATGAGGGGCCTGAGAGAGAGCCTGGAGAGGAAACAGGGGAGGCTTCTGGCTGTACCGCGTCCCCGTGGGTAGAGAACAGCAGTTAGTCTCTCTGGAAGGTCTTAGCTTCTGTTGCTTGACATGGGCAATACGGGAGGGGCGGACCCTGGCCAGGTGGAGCTTGTGGGCAGACGCGACCTCTGGGGGAAGAATAATTCCGCTGCTGCTTTGTATGCTGTAAACCTCCCCACGCCAGGTGGGATGGGCAGAGAACATTGACCCACAACTGCCAGGGGCCTTTCCTGGGACTGAAGATCCCAACCTGGTCTCAACCTTGTCGCCTTCTCAGCACATACCTTTCCTGCACACATAATCCTGCCTTTCTCCGTCACTGCCTGATCCTACTAGGAAAAAAGCATGCCGCCCAAAAAGGCCCATGTCAGGGAAATCGAGGAGACACTGCCGTTTTCCCAATTTTTGCTGTCTACATATCCCCGCCTCCGGTGGAAGGCTGCGTATGTGGCCGGGCAGCCAAGGCAAGGCCGAAATCCTGGCATCCTGGGCCCCAGCAATCCAATGGTTTACGGACGTGGGGACCCGGATGACATGTTTCCCACATACAGGAGGAATCCTTGGGCCCTTCACTGGCTCGCCCTTCAGCTCGGCCACGTCCACTACTGGCCCTGGCCTTTGGCCGGTGCCCCATTTAACGTGTGCTCCGGAGCGATGTTTCTCCACCCATCGCTATCATTCTGCCACCAGGGGATATGTGAGAGTGGGAGTCACCATTTGTCACTGGCAGCAGTGTCACAAGTCACTAGACTTCCAGGTACCAGCTGGCCTAGGCTGCCTTCTGCCCCAGGCAAGGTCCCGAATCCTTTATCCCAGATGCTGACACCTGGGCGCTGGCGGATATTCATTTTTAGCAACACAGAGGTCTGAGTGAGGGTCAGCAGGCCAGCTAGGTGAAGTCAAGGCCAGGTGGGCGGGACTAAGGCTCCTTTGCCATCACCATGGAGACAGTCCCACCACCGGAACAGTGGGCGGAGCTTATGATGGGCCTGGTGACAAGACTGAGCCAATGGCAGAGATCTGGCCCGCCAGGCAGATGACACAGGGCCCTCCATTATGACCTATGACACCTAGTGGCCACAGGATTTGAGCACACCCTGGGAAAGCCTACGCAGGCACAGGGGAGCTTCTGGTTCCGACTGGTTCAGGGCATTGCTACAACAGGCCAGGTACCTCTTTCCCACTTTCCAGAGGATATCAGTACGCAATGCCACCCCACTCAGCATCTCTTGCCTCTCTCTGTCTCTCTCTGGATGTGTTCGCTCTCTGAAATCTCTTCCTTCTCCCCCTGAGTCACTTCACAGCTTGGAGTGCCTGACAGGGTGCCTAGAGACGAAAGAGCAAAGGGGGAAGGCCTCTGGCTCTACTGGTTGCCCACGGGCAGACAAGATCTGCTGGTCTACCTGCAAGGTCTAGAGAGTGGTGATTGACCGGGGATCTACATCACGGGCCGACCCTGGCCAGGTGAAGCTTGCTGACATGTGGCAGCCTCTCCGGAGACTACTAATTCCGCTGGTCACATTGTATGCAAATACCCAGCTGAGAGCACAGGGCAGAAAACATTGACACATACCTGCCAGAGGCCTATTCTGGGTCTGAAGAGTCCACCCTGGTCTCCAGCGACTCAGCATCTCAGCACACACTTTGCCTGCACACATGGAATCCGCCTCTCTCCACAAATGCCTTCTCCTGCGAGGAAACACAGGATGTCACTCAGCCAAAGGAGAGCACAGGCAAAGTCAACTGAAGCCCGCCTTTTCACGATTTTGCCCTGTGCTGGTCCACAGGCTCCGGGGCACACTGCGTGTGCGTCACTTCTCCGAAGACAAGGCCGAAATTCGGGCATCCAGGGCCCTAGCAGTCCAGAGTCTGCGGATGGCGGCATATGGATCACCTCTTTGCCACGTACAGGAGGGAGGCCTGGGCCCTAGCCTGGCCCCGCTAGAGCTCCACGACCTCAGCTATTTTCCCTGACCTTTGGCCCGTGCCCCCGTGAGTGTGTGATTTCTAGTTCCACTTCTCCTCCGACCACTCTCAATCCGCCACCTGCGGATACCTCAGCGTGGACGTGAACATCTATCACTCTCTGCAGTGTCACGGGTCACTAGGAGTCTAGGCTCAGGCTGACCTTGGCTGTCTTCTGCCCAGGCAAGGAGCCTAATCCCTCAAAGGAAATGAGGACACGTGGTCACTGGCCGACATCCTTTCTTTCATCCACACAGCGGTCTGAACGAGGGTAAAGAGGCCAGGTAGGACAGGTGAAGGCTGAGTGCGGGGCCTAAGGCTTCTTTCTCAATCACCACGGAGACAGCCACCGGAAGGCTGGGCGGAACTTCTGACGGGGACGGGTCACAAACTCTGAGCCAATAGGAGAGGTCCGGCCTAACAGGCCAGTTAGGCAGAGGCCTCCATTTTACCCATGGACACACAACGGCCCCTTCTGTCCTTGGCCACAAAATCGAGGGCACCCAGGGAATAACGTCACAGCAGGCAACCCCTGATGTGGACAGGTTCGACATACTGGGACAGCAGGCAGGTACCTCTTGTCCACTTACGCTGGGATATCAGTAGGCAAGGCGCCCTTCCTCAGCATCTATGGCCCCTCTCTGTATGTGTTCATTCAGAGAAATCTCTCCGTTCTACCCCTGAGACAAATCACAGCTATGAGGGGCCTGAGAGAGAGCCTGGAGAGGAAACAGGGGAGGCTTCTGGCTGTACCGCGTCCCCGTGGGTAGAGAACAGCAGTTAGTCTCTCTGGAAGGTCTTAGCTTCTGTTGCTTGACATGGGCAATACGGGAGGGGCGGACCCTGGCCAGGTGGAGCTTGTGGGCAGACGCGACCTCTGGGGGAAGAATAATTCCGCTGCTGCTTTGTATGCTGTAAACCTCCCCACGCCAGGTGGGATGGGCAGAGAACATTGACCCACAACTGCCAGGGGCCTTTCCTGGGACTGAAGATCCCAACCTGGTCTCAACCTTGTCGCCTTCTCAGCACATACCTTTCCTGCACACATAATCCTGCCTTTCTCCGTCACTGCCTGATCCTACTAGGAAAAAAGCATGCCGCCCAAAAAGGCCCATGTCAGGGAAATCGAGGAGACACTGCCGTTTTCCCAATTTTTGCTGTCTACATATCCCCGCCTCCGGTGGAAGGCTGCGTATGTGGCCGGGCAGCCAAGGCAAGGCCGAAATCCTGGCATCCTGGGCCCCAGCAATCCAATGGTTTACGGACGTGGGGACCCGGATGACATGTTTCCCACATACAGGAGGAATCCTTGGGCCCTTCACTGGCTCGCCCTTCAGCTCGGCCACGTCCACTACTGGCCCTGGCCTTTGGCCGGTGCCCCATTTAACGTGTGCTCCGGAGCGATGTTTCTCCACCCATCGCTATCATTCTGCCACCAGGGGATATGTGAGAGTGGGAGTCACCATTTGTCACTGGCAGCAGTGTCACAAGTCACTAGACTTCCAGGTACCAGCTGGCCTAGGCTGCCTTCTGCCCCAGGCAAGGTCCCGAATCCTTTATCCCAGATGCTGACACCTGGGCGCTGGCGGATATTCATTTTTAGCAACACAGAGGTCTGAGTGAGGGTCAGCAGGCCAGCTAGGTGAAGTCAAGGCCAGGTGGGCGGGACTAAGGCTCCTTTGCCATCACCATGGAGACAGTCCCACCACCGGAACAGTGGGCGGAGCTTATGATGGGCCTGGTGACAAGACTGAGCCAATGGCAGAGATCTGGCCCGCCAGGCAGATGACACAGGGCCCTCCATTATGACCTATGACACCTAGTGGCCACAGGATTTGAGCACACCCTGGGAAAGCCTACGCAGGCACAGGGGAGCTTCTGGTTCCGACTGGTTCAGGGCATTGCTACAACAGGCCAGGTACCTCTTTCCCACTTTCCAGAGGATATCAGTACGCAATGCCACCCCACTCAGCATCTCTTGCCTCTCTCTGTCTCTCTCTGGATGTGTTCGCTCTCTGAAATCTCTTCCTTCTCCCCCTGAGTCACTTCACAGCTTGGAGTGCCTGACAGGGTGCCTAGAGACGAAAGAGCAAAGGGGGAAGGCCTCTGGCTCTACTGGTTGCCCACGGGCAGACAAGATCTGCTGGTCTACCTGCAAGGTCTAGAGAGTGGTGATTGACCGGGGATCTACATCACGGGCCGACCCTGGCCAGGTGAAGCTTGCTGACATGTGGCAGCCTCTCCGGAGACTACTAATTCCGCTGGTCACATTGTATGCAAATACCCAGCTGAGAGCACAGGGCAGAAAACATTGACACATACCTGCCAGAGGCCTATTCTGGGTCTGAAGAGTCCACCCTGGTCTCCAGCGACTCAGCATCTCAGCACACACTTTGCCTGCACACATGGAATCCGCCTCTCTCCACAAATGCCTTCTCCTGCGAGGAAACACAGGATGTCACTCAGCCAAAGGAGAGCACAGGCAAAGTCAACTGAAGCCCGCCTTTTCACGATTTTGCCCTGTGCTGGTCCACAGGCTCCGGGGCACACTGCGTGTGCGTCACTTCTCCGAAGACAAGGCCGAAATTCGGGCATCCAGGGCCCTAGCAGTCCAGAGTCTGCGGATGGCGGCATATGGATCACCTCTTTGCCACGTACAGGAGGGAGGCCTGGGCCCTAGCCTGGCCCCGCTAGAGCTCCACGACCTCAGCTATTTTCCCTGACCTTTGGCCCGTGCCCCCGTGAGTGTGTGATTTCTAGTTCCACTTCTCCTCCGACCACTCTCAATCCGCCACCTGCGGATACCTCAGCGTGGACGTGAACATCTATCACTCTCTGCAGTGTCACGGGTCACTAGGAGTCTAGGCTCAGGCTGACCTTGGCTGTCTTCTGCCCAGGCAAGGAGCCTAATCCCTCAAAGGAAATGAGGACACGTGGTCACTGGCCGACATCCTTTCTTTCATCCACACAGCGGTCTGAACGAGGGTAAAGAGGCCAGGTAGGACAGGTGAAGGCTGAGTGCGGGGCCTAAGGCTTCTTTCTCAATCACCACGGAGACAGCCACCGGAAGGCTGGGCGGAACTTCTGACGGGGACGGGTCACAAACTCTGAGCCAATAGGAGAGGTCCGGCCTAACAGGCCAGTTAGGCAGAGGCCTCCATTTTACCCATGGACACACAACGGCCCCTTCTGTCCTTGGCCACAAAATCGAGGGCACCCAGGGAATAACGTCACAGCAGGCAACCCCTGATGTGGACAGGTTCGACATACTGGGACAGCAGGCAGGTACCTCTTGTCCACTTACGCTGGGATATCAGTAGGCAAGGCGCCCTTCCTCAGCATCTATGGCCCCTCTCTGTATGTGTTCATTCAGAGAAATCTCTCCGTTCTACCCCTGAGACAAATCACAGCTATGAGGGGCCTGAGAGAGAGCCTGGAGAGGAAACAGGGGAGGCTTCTGGCTGTACCGCGTCCCCGTGGGTAGAGAACAGCAGTTAGTCTCTCTGGAAGGTCTTAGCTTCTGTTGCTTGACATGGGCAATACGGGAGGGGCGGACCCTGGCCAGGTGGAGCTTGTGGGCAGACGCGACCTCTGGGGGAAGAATAATTCCGCTGCTGCTTTGTATGCTGTAAACCTCCCCACGCCAGGTGGGATGGGCAGAGAACATTGACCCACAACTGCCAGGGGCCTTTCCTGGGACTGAAGATCCCAACCTGGTCTCAACCTTGTCGCCTTCTCAGCACATACCTTTCCTGCACACATAATCCTGCCTTTCTCCGTCACTGCCTGATCCTACTAGGAAAAAAGCATGCCGCCCAAAAAGGCCCATGTCAGGGAAATCGAGGAGACACTGCCGTTTTCCCAATTTTTGCTGTCTACATATCCCCGCCTCCGGTGGAAGGCTGCGTATGTGGCCGGGCAGCCAAGGCAAGGCCGAAATCCTGGCATCCTGGGCCCCAGCAATCCAATGGTTTACGGACGTGGGGACCCGGATGACATGTTTCCCACATACAGGAGGAATCCTTGGGCCCTTCACTGGCTCGCCCTTCAGCTCGGCCACGTCCACTACTGGCCCTGGCCTTTGGCCGGTGCCCCATTTAACGTGTGCTCCGGAGCGATGTTTCTCCACCCATCGCTATCGTTCTGCCACCAGGGGATATGTGAGAGTGGGAGTCACCATTTGTCACTGGCAGCAGTGTCACAAGTCACTAGACTTCCAGGTACCAGCTGGCCTAGGCTGCCTTCTGCCCCAGGCAAGGTCCCGAATCCTTTATCCCAGATGCTGACACCTGGGCGCTGGCGGATATTCATTTTTAGCAACACAGAGGTCTGAGTGAGGGTCAGCAGGCCAGCTAGGTGAAGTCAAGGCCAGGTGGGCGGGACTAAGGCTCCTTTGCCATCACCATGGAGACAGTCCCACCACCGGAACAGTGGGCGGAGCTTATGATGGGCCTGGTGACAAGACTGAGCCAATGGCAGAGATCTGGCCCGCCAGGCAGATGACACAGGGCCCTCCATTATGACCTATGACACCTAGTGGCCACAGGATTTGAGCACACCCTGGGAAAGCCTACGCAGGCACAGGGGAGCTTCTGGTTCCGACTGGTTCAGGGCATTGCTACAACAGGCCAGGTACCTCTTTCCCACTTTCCAGAGGATATCAGTACGCAATGCCACCCCACTCAGCATCTCTTGCCTCTCTCTGTCTCTCTCTGGATGTGTTCGCTCTCTGAAATCTCTTCCTTCTCCCCCTGAGTCACTTCACAGCTTGGAGTGCCTGACAGGGTGCCTAGAGACGAAAGAGCAAAGGGGGAAGGCCTCTGGCTCTACTGGTTGCCCACGGGCAGACAAGATCTGCTGGTCTACCTGCAATGTCTATCTCTCTATG